>NC_037677.1:0-36431 GCF_003255815.1 Theropithecus gelada
CCTCAAAGCTCAGCCCTCCCACCCACCTCCCAGTCCTGTCCCATGCAAGGGGCTATCGGCCTCCTGGGGTCCAGGGGTCCAGGCCAAACCCAACCCACAGACCCTGGTGAAACCAGCATGTATCCAAGGGCCTTTCCCCAACCGGGGCTGTGTGCCCACTGCATAGATAGGCCTGTGCTCACTCCCCTAGGACACAGACTCCCTTTTCTTTGGTTGGAATGAGGGATGGGGAGATTTGATGGTGTCCTGTACAGGTTGGTTTCTTCAGTTGGAACGAGGGATGGGGAGATTTGATGGTGTCCTGTACAGGTTGGTTTCTTAGGCTGGAACGAGGGATGGGGAGATTTGATGGTGTCCTGTACAGGTTGGTTTCTTCGGCTGGAACGAGGGATGGGGAGATTTGATGGTGTCCTGTACAGGTTGGTTTCTTCGGTTGGAATGAGGGATGGGGAGATTTGATGGTGTCCTGTACAGGTTGGTTTCTTCGGCTGGAACGACGGATGGGGAGATTTGATGGTGTCCTGTACAGGTTGGTTTCTTCAGTTGGAATGAGTGATGGGGATATTCGATGGTGCCCTGTACAGGCTGGATGTTAATCTGATGAGGTGCTCTTGGAGAAGCTTGCCTGAGTTCAGCGCTTTCTCAGCACGTGGTGTGTGCTGCCCCTTCGAGATGCAGAAGTCCCAGAAGGAAACTGCTTCTGCAACCCCCCTTTACTGGTGAGCAGAGGTCAGGTAATCTGCAGCTGGCCAAGCAGCTGCTAAGTGGCCAACAGGCTGGATCTGCCTCTCACTTTCAGAGGCCCTGCCTGGCTGCTGGGGCTGCCCTGAGACTCCCTCCAACTCCTCTTTCCTCCACAGCTTTCCCAGCTTCTGTCCACAGCTGTGCTCCAGGTGGGGAACACCTGTGGGTGCACCAGTGTGCAAATACTCAGACTCCAGCATGCAGAAGAGCCCCAGCTCCATGCTGTTTCCATATCCAAGCCCAAGCTTGTCTAGAGCTTCAGCAAATCCAAGCCTCCCTGAATTTCCTGCAAGACCAGACTGAGCCCTACAACCCCCATTACACTGGTTAGCTGCCAGTCCCAGCCCCTGCTCCCTCCTGAGCCGCTGTCTGTACAGTTCTGAAGTCCTACAAGAATGTTGAGATCCTAAGCCGACTCTCACCCAAAGAGGTAAACAACCAGCGGCCTCCAGGGGTAGAGAACATACCCAGACAGGTTCTGCTGCCTGTAGGCTTGATGTCCTTCCCCTACAACACACCATGCTTGCCGGGCTGGAAGAGGGGCTCCAGAAACTTGGGAAACCTGGGCCTGTAGCTGGCATGTGGAAAAGAGGCCTGGAAAAGCACCACTCCTGTCCATGAAGCCCCCAGATGGAACCAGGTAATTGGAAAACACATGAGCACTAAGCCTGACCGCCACTCAGACCCAGGTGGGAACTGCAGCAGTGACTTGCCCCCTCTGCCACTCTGGCTGTACCACTACAGGAGGGGGGAGCATCTAGCCCCACACGTGAGTGGAGACACTAGGTGTAGGCAGGTTCCAGTGGTTGCTGCAGCTGAACCTTCCCAACCAGGTCCATGCAAGGCTATCTCAGATGGGTGTGCACCTGGGTTGGGCAAGGACACCCCTCAGACAGTGAGAGCCACTGAGCTGGGTTGTCACAGAGGCTCCTTTTCCTGCTCCGAGAACAGGTTGGGGGAGTATGAGGGACCTCTCCCTGCTCCCAGGAGCCACTTCTTTAGAGATGAGGCACTCTCCTGCCTGCCTGTTCCCATTTGGCTGCAATAGACCATTGCCAATATTCAGAGAACAAAAAGGGGCCTCACCTGTTTCCCCGACACGTTGAAGGCAGGTGGGTATGTCCAGGGGACCTGGGGTAGAACCTATACATCGGCCCACCCCCAGGCTATGCTGGCTTCATCTTATCTGTGTGATGGGGGTGGGGGTGGGAATTACCAAGAGACCATCACACAGGCCATGGACAAGTTCTACAAGAGCCAGGTAGAAGAGCACTGTCCGTGCATGCTGCCCGGCACCCAGCTCACACACACATCTCTTATTTGACAGCTTCCCCAAAGCAGGCTTTGAAGTCCAGGCTCCCCGAGAAGCCTGGGGAGGAGACTCTGCCAGGCTAAAGGGCCTATTCCCAAAGGTGCCACCCTCACCAGTCTCATCCTGACAATCTTGGGTTATTTTTGCCCTGAAGTTTTGGAGTGGGGGACAGGGAGACACAGACAGTACGCATTAGCCACCTTTCCAGAGAGCATCAGCCCTCCAGACTGGGGCAGGTCAGACCTCCACTCGGGCGTTTTTCTCACTGGTTGCCAGTTGGGGGAAGCAGCATTGTGAGCACCTGCCCGTCTCCTCAGGTCCTGTTCAGAAACCCCATCTGTGCCTCTGGAGAGACTGCCCTGAGCACACAGGCCCAGCAACCACCATCTATGGCCCCCAGGACCTAATCCCCTTCTGCATAGGGGTCAGTGCATGTGAGTATACACTGGGCTTGATTTCTGCCCACTAGTCCCTGCCAGATAGCCCATACCCATCTCAAGAGAATGAGGTCACACAAACACACCCAGGCCGTCATGGTGATGGAGTGGCTGGGGTCCTACTTGCCCACCCTCCATTGCTGGTTCAGAGCCTGACCACATGCCTATCCTGAGATGGGACTTTGGGGACATTGCCCACCAGGGTCACTGACCACTTTGAGTTCAAGAAACAGAGGGCGAGCTGGTCCCCTAGAAGTCTGGAACATGGGATAAGCCAAGGCTTGCCTTCAGAACAGGTTTCCACCACGTAGCCGCCAAGGCCCAGGGCATCCCTAAGTTCAGGTGAAGCCTGCCTGCCTGCCATGTCCACCACCCATGCCGACCCCTCCTGGAGCCACTGGAATGCTTGTTCCTGGGCATGAAATAAACCCAGACAGCTTCAGCCTTGCAGGACAACAATGTGCATCTGGCAGCAGTAGCCAGAGGGCCCATAAAAAGAAGGTGGAGGTGAAACCAGATGCTATGAGGATACTTTATTAGGCAAAATCATATACTATAAAAATGCTTTAAAATGCAGGAGGAGGAGAGGTGAAGACACAAACAAGTGCGTAGTGACACATGGCAGTCAGAACACAGTAAAGAATCCACACTGCTTCCCCCCTTTACCTAGAAAAGGAAAGTTCTAGGCCTCCTCCTCAGCATACTCCTCAAACTCCTCCTCCTGGGCCGTGGCATCCTGATACTGTTAATACTCAGTATCCACGGCCCCAACTCAGCTCCCTGCAGGGAGTTTACATCAGTAGCTCTTCACCTTGAAGAGACACCTGGGCCTTCCTCCCAAAGCCCGTTTAGGAGGCAGATGCAGCACTCCACTCGGAGGACAGGAGGGTGTTCTGGGGGCCCTGACTCCACAATTCCCACCGCGATGACCTTGGGGCACTCCTAGATTTTGAGCGGCCAAAGAACCTCACCCCAGTCCTCCCCCACAGCTCACCGAAGATGAAGTTGTCCGGTCTGAAGATCTGCCCGAAGGGCCCTGAGCGCACAGAGTCCATGATGCCTGGCTCCAAATCCACCAGCACAGGGCGGGGCACGTACCTGCCACCAGAGTGGGGCAGGAGGGCATGAGCGAGGGGAGGGCCACGTTCCCAGGAGGGCGGTGGGGGAAGGACGGGGCTCTCACCGCAGGCCTCTTTGTAGTATACCTCCATGCGCTCCAGCTGCAGACGGCTGTCCCCATGGCAGGTGCCAGCGGAGTCGATGGCATTTTCATCAGAGATCACCTCCCAGAACTGCAAGAGAGGAGAGGGGCCAGACAGGCCAGGGCTAAGTCACGGGGCACCCCAGCTCCTCTGCCACCCCCACCCTCCGCACCCCCATCCCTAGGCCGCTGTGTCCCTGGGGTCCACCCCAGCGGCCTCACCAGCCACCCAGTCCCACCACGTCCCCAGCAGGGAGCCCAGGGGCCGCAATTCAGAGGACCCGCCCCCGCCCCCACCACTGCCAACATCTTCCCTGGCCACCCGGCATGCCCGAGCTGAGCCCTCAGAGCCCCTGCTGCCAACCATGGCACCGATCTGGTTCCCGCACTGCTTGGCCTGCGTGAGCACGATCTCTCTCATGGCTAAGGCGGGATCAGGGCGGCAGGAGAAACGCGAGGAGGAAGAGCAGACACGCAGTGACTCAGCCCGCCCTCCGCCAATGCTGAAACAGCCCCGCGCCCACCTCCCCCAGCCTTGGATTCGGCTCCCAGAATAAGCAACAGCTTTACTTCCACACAGGTGTACCCACCTGTGAACCCCTAGGCGTTGAACGTCTGTTGGAGAGCTCAGGTGTCCCTGCTGTGGTCCTTTCCACGCTGGGGAAAGCTGATCAGCAGGAGAACTTCCTCCCACGTCTTTACTAAGACTCAATTCTTAGCTGACCTGAAACTGAATTTTCCTCCCATGTGGGAGGGGAGGACTCCAGTTTCCACACTTACAGAGTGCCTTTGCACCTGTCCTAGATTGATGACATATTTCTGTAATTGATGAGTCCTTCCTCTATTAGGAGATCTGTGGTTAGGAAAGGCCTTCCGTCTGTTAACAGGACTTCATTATAAGTTTTACTCTGGAGCAGTTCAAATCCACAGTAAGCTATCGGTGTTAGAGATAGGCCTCTGATTTAACTACAGTCTTCTTCTTTTTTTTTTTTTTTTCTTTTTTTTATTATTATACTTTAAGTTCTAGAGTACATGTGCATAATCTGCAGGTTTGTTACATATGTATACTTGTGCCATGTTGGTGTGCTGCACCCATCGACTCATCATTTACATCAGGTATAACTCCCAATGCAATCCCTTCCCCCTCCCCCCTCCCCATGATAGGCCCGGGTGTGTGATGTTCCCCTTCCCGAGTCCAAGTGATCTCATTGTTTAGTTCCCACCTATGAGTGAGAACATGCGGTGTTTGGTTTTCTGTTCTTGTGATAGTTTGCTGAGAATGATGGTTTCCAGCTGCATCCATGTCCCTACAAAGGACACAAACTCATCCTTTTTAATGGCTGCATAGTATTCCATGGTGTATATGTGCCACATTTTCTTAATTCAGTCTGTCACTGATGGACATTTGGGTTGATTCCAAGTCTTTGTTATTGTGAATAGTGCCACAATGAACATACGTGTGCATTTGTCTTTATAGCAGCATGATTTATAATCCTTTGGGTATATACCCAGTAATGGGATGACTGGGTCATATGGTACTTCTAGTTCTAGATCCTTGAGGAATCGCCATACTGTGTTCCATAATGGTTGAACTAGTTTACAGTCCCACCAACAGTGTAAAAGTGTTCCTATTTCTCCACATCCTCTCCAGCACCTGTTGTTTCCTGACTTTTAAATGATTGTCATTCTAACTGGTGTGAGATGGTATCTCATTGTGGTTTTGATTTGCATTTCTGATGGCCAGTGATGTCAAGCATTTTTTCATGTGTCTGTAGGCTGTATGCATGTCTTCTTTTGAGAAATGTCTGTTCATATCTTTTGCCTACTTTTTGATGGGGTTGTTTTTTTCTTGTAAATTTTAGTTCTTTGTAGGTTCTGGATATTAGCCCTTTGTCAGATGAGTAGATTGCAAAAATTTTCTCCCATTCTGTAGGTTGCCTGTTCACTCTGATGGTAGTTTCTTTTGCTGTGCAGAAGCTCATTAGTTTAATTAGATCCCATTTGTCAATTTTGGCTTTTGTTGCTGTTGCTTTTGGTGTTTTAGACATGAAGTCCTTGCCCATGCCTGTGTCCTGAATGGTATTACCTAGGTTTTCTTCTAGGGTTTTTATGGTATTAGGTCTAACATTTAAGTCTCTAATCCATCTTGAATTAATTTTCGTATAAGGAGTAAGGAAAGGATCCAGTTTCAGCTTTTTACTTACAGCTAGCCAATTTTCCCAGCACCATTTATTAAATAGGGAATCCTTCTCCCATTTCTTGTTTTTCTCAGGTTTGTCAAAGATCAGATGGCTGTAGATGTGTGGTATTATTTCTGAGGGCTCTGTTCTGTTCCACTGGTCTATATCTCTGTTTTGGTACCAGTACCATACTGTTTTGGTTACTGTAGCCTTGTAGTATAGTTTGAAGTCAGGTAGCGTGATGCCTCCAGCTTTGTTCTTTTGACTTAGGATTGTCTTGGCAATGCGGGCTCTTTTTTGGTTCCATATGAACTTTAAAGCAGTTTTTTCCAATTCTGTGAAGAAACTCATTGGTAGCTTGATGGGTATGGCATTGAATCTGTAAATTACCTTGGGCAGTATGGCCATTTTCACGATATGGATTCTTCCTATCCATGAGCATGATATGTTCTTCTATTTGTTTGTGTCCTCTTTTATTTCACTGAGTAGTGGTTTGTAGTTCTCCCTGAAGAGGTCCTTTACATCCTTTGTAAGTTGGATTCCTAGGTATTTTATTCTCTTTGAAGCAATTGTGAATAGAAGTTCATTCATGATTTGACTCTCTGTCTGTTACTGGTGTATAAGAATGCTTGTGATTTTTGCACATTAATTTTGTATCCTGAGACTTTGCTGAAGTTGCTTATCAGCTTAAGGAGATTTTGGGCTGAGATGATGGGGTTTTCTAAATATACAATCATGTCATCTGCAAACAGGGACAATTTGACTTCTTTTCCTAACTGAATACCCTTGATTTCTTTCTCTTGCCTGATTGCCCTAGCCAGAACTTCCAACACTATGTTGAATAGGAGTGGTGAGAGAGGGCATCCCTGTCTTGTGCCAGTTTTCAAAGGGAATGCTTCCAGTTTTTGCCCATTCAGTATGATATCGGCTGTGGGTTTGTCATAAATAGCTCTTATTATTTTGAGATGCGTTCCATCAATACCGAATTTATTGAGAGTTTTCAGCATGAAGGGCTGTTGAATTTTGTCAAAAGCCTTTTCTGCATCTATTGAGATAATCATGTGGTTTTTGTCTTTGGTTCTGTTTATATGCTGGATTACGTTTATTGATTTGCGTATGTTGAACCAGCCTTGCATCCCAGGGATGAAGCCCACTTGATCATGGTGGATAAGCTTTTTGATGTGCTGCTGGATTTGGTTTGCCAGTATTTTATTGAGGATTTTTGCATCGACGTTCATCAGGGATATTGGTCTAAAATTCTCTTTTTTTTGTGTCTCTGCCAGGCTTTGGTATCAGGATGATGTTGGCCTCATAAAATGAGTTAGGGAGCATTCCCCCTTTTTCTATTGATTGGCTACAGTCTTCTTTAGAGTGGGATTAGCCCTTTCACCTTTCCAGAGGACCACAGTCTCCACGCAGAGTGAAGGTAATATTGGATTCTTCAAGCTAAGGATAGGTGTTGGGATATTCCTGCCGTGAAAGATGGGCCATTGTCACTGTGCAGGCTTTTAGATGACCCAAACTGAGGAGAACACCTGAGCTTCACCAGAACAACATGCAGTGGGGCCTCTTATCAGCTGGCAAAGTTGAATGTCTGCCCTCTCTGGGAAGTGACAGATGATAATAGGGACACTATATAGGTATACGTACCCCTTTCTATGTCTGAATTAGCCGTATGCAAGGAAAAACTAAAACAGTTTTCAGAGGTTCCAGGAAAATTCATAGACAAATTTGAGAGGCTAACCTTGATGTATGATCTGACCAGGCAAGATTTGCATATATTTATGCTCACCTGCTGCGTGGTAGATAAGCAGTGTATTATGGGAGTGGCTAGAGCACATGCTAACAGGGTGGCAGCCTGCAACCAGGGACATGACACCTATCAAGTGGGGTTTCACTCTGTTGGCCAGGATGGTCTCAAACCCCTGACAACAAGTGATCTGCCCACCTTGGCCTCCCAAATTGCTGGGATTACAGGCACGAGCCACCGCTCCCAGGCACAATGAGGTTTTTAAATAATTCTAACTGATTTCTTGCTGTTGAGCAGGGAGCTGAGCAAGTTGAACAGATCATAGGCCTAAAGGAGAAGACGGAAGACAAACTCTGGAACACACGTGATAAATTACAATGGAAACCAAATCAAATTTAATAAGGCTATACCTCTTAGTTTCAAGATGTTTCCCCTCATTTTGAAATATGGTGTTATTCCGTGGAAAAGAAAACTAGTGTTTATCTCCAGAGTAAAGATCAGGGCTCCCTGCAGGGATTGATTGACTGAGAGCTATAGCTCAGGATTAAAAATCCTTCTTTTTTCCACTTATAAATTAAAATTAATTTCTAAGCCCCTATTGACTAAATGGACCCCTCTTCTTGGATAAGGACATTTCAAAGTTAACCTGAAAAGCTAGTTCAAGCCATGGGTCACACATGCCTCATTATACTCTCCTCCCTTTTGGTTTTAATTTTAATTTTTATTTTTGTGGGTACATAGTTGGTGTATATATTTATGGGGGTACAAGACATACTTTGATACAGGCATGCAATGAGTAATACGTAATTAAAAACGGGGTATCCATCCCCTCAAGCATTTATAGCTTATAACAATCCAATTATACTATTTTAGTTTTTATAAAATGTATAATTATTTTTGACTATAATCACCCTGTTATGCTATCAAATACTGTCTTACTCATTCTTTCTAACAATTTTTTGTACCCATTTCACATCCCCACTAATCCCCTGTTCCCCCACTGCCCTTCCCAGCCTCTGGTAACCATCCTTACATTCTCTATCTCTATGACATCAATTGTTTCAAATTTTAGCACCCACAAATAAGTGAGAACATGTGACATTTGTCTTTCTGTGCCTTATTTCACTTAACCTAAAGACTTTCAGGTCCATTTATGTTACTGCAAATGTCAGACTCTCTTTTTTTTTTTTTTTTTGAGGCGGAGTCTCGCTCTGTCGCCCAGGCTGGAGTGCAGTGGCCGGATCTCAGCTCACTGCAAGCTCAGCCTCCCAGGTTTATGCCATTCTCCTGCCTCAGCCTCCAGAGTAGCTGGGACTACAGGCTCCCACCACCTCGCCCGGCTACTTTTTTGTATTTTCTTAGTAGAGACGGGGTTTCACAGTGTTAGCCAGGATGGTCTCAATCTCCTGACCTCGTGATCCGCCCGTCTTGGCCTCCCAAAGTGCTGGGATTACAGGCTTGAGCCACCGCGCCCAGCCTCTCATTCTTTCTTACAGCTGAATCGTACTCCATTGTGTACATGTACCACATTTTCTCCATCCAGTCATCTGTTGATGGACATTTAGGTCTCTTCCAAATCTTGGCAATTAGCAACATTTGTTTTTGACTCACTTCTGGATAAAGGCCACCTTAACTGGGGTGAAATGGTATCTCATTTTGGGTTTGATTTGCATTTCCATGATGATCAGTAATGTGGAGCACCTTTTCATTTGCCTGTTTGCCATCTGTATGTCTTCTTTTCGTAAATGTCCATTTAAATTTTTGTCCACTCTTTAATTGGATTACTACATTTTTTTCTATAGAATTTTTTGAACTCAATATATTGCAGTGTATTAGTCTGTTCCTGCACTGCTATAAAAAAAACTGAGACTGGGTTATGTATCTATTTACTTATTGAGATGAAGTCTTGCTCTGTCACCCCGGCTGGAGTGCACTGGCACGATCTTGGTTCACTGCAACCTCTACCTCCCGGGTTCAAGCAATTCTCTGCCTCAGCCTCTTGAGTAGCTGGGATTACAGGCATCTGCCACTATGCCCAGCTAAGTTTTTGTATTTTCAGTAGAGATGGGGTTTCACCATCTTGGCCGGGCTGGTCTTGAACTCCTGACCTTCTGATCCACCCGCCTCAGCCTCCCAAAGTGCTGGGATTTCAGGCATGAGCCACTGTGCCTGGCAAGACTGGGTAATTTATAAAGGAAATATGTTTAATTGAGTCACAGTTCCACATGGCTGGGGAGGCCTCAGGAAACTTACAATCACGGCAGATGGAGAAGTAGGCACCTCTTCCATGACAGCAGGCAAGACAGCATGTATGTGAAGCAAAGAGGGAAGAGCCCCTTATAAAACCATCAGATCTCATGATAACTCACTCATTATCAGAAAAACAGCATGGGGGAAACCACCCCCATGATCCAATCACCTGCTACCAGGTCTCTCCCTCAACACCTGGGGATTACAATTCAATATGAGATTTGGATGGGGACACAAAGCCTAACCATATCATGTAGCTATTAATTGCTTTTCAGATGGGTAATTTACAAATACTTTTTCCCATTCTGTGTGTTTTCTCTTCGCTTTGTTTATTGTTTCCTTCACTTTAAAAAAGCTTTCTGACTTGCTGTAATTCCATTTGTCCATGTTTGCTTTGGTCGTCTGTGCTTATGGGGCATTATTTAAGAAATTTTTGCCCAAACCAATGCCCTAAAGAGTTTCCCCAATGTTTTCTTGTAAAATTTTGATAGTTTGAGGTGTTAGATTTAAGTCTTTTATTTATTTTAATTTTATTTTTGCATGTGGCAAGAAATAAGGTTCTAGTTTCATTCTTGTGCCTATGGCTTGTCAGTTTTCCCAGCCCTATTTGTTACAGAAACGGTCTTATTTTTTGTTGTATGTTCTTGACACTTTTGTTGAAAATAAGTTTAGCTGTATGAGTTTGCTTCTAAGTTCTCTATTTCATTCCATTTGTCTTTATGTCTTTTTATTCTAGTGTCAAGTTGTTTTAATTACTATAGCTTGATAGTATAATTTAAAACCAGGTAATGGGATTCCTCCAGTTTTGGTTTATATACTCAGCATAGCTTTGACTATTATGGTGTTTTGTAGTTCCATATATATTTCAGTTTTTTTTTTTTTCTATTTCTGTGAGGAATGTCATTGTTATTTTGACAGAGATGGCATGAAATGTATAGCTTGCTTTGGATCATATGGACATTTTTAAAAATACTGATTCTTCCAATCTGTGAACATAGAAATATCTTTCCATTTTTTGTGTGTGTTCTCTTTCATTTCTTTTACCAGTGTTTTACATTTTTAATTGTTGAGAACTTTTATTTCTTTGGTAAATTCCCACACAGTTTATTTGTGGCTATTGTAAATAGGATTACTTTTTTGAATTCTTTTTCAGTGTGTTTACTGTTGGCATATAGAAATCCTACTGATTTGTATATGTTGATTTTGTATTCTGCAAATTTACTCGAGTTATTACTTCTAATAGTTTTTTGGTGGATATATTAGGCCATTCTCACATTGCTGTAAAAATAATCAGTGACTGGTTAATTTATAAAGGAAATAGGTTTAATTGGCTCATGGTTCTACAGGCTGTACAGAAAGCATAGCACTGGCATCTGCTTCTGGTGAAGCCTCTGACAACTGACAAGGTGAAAAATAAATCCAGTGCTTGCACATCCCATGGTAAGTGCAAAGGCCAGGGGGAAGTGCTACACACACTTGTAGATAACCAGCTCTCATGAAAACTTACTATTGTGAGAATGTCACCAAAGGAAATGATGCCAAACTGTTCATGGAAATCCTGCCCTCATGATTCAATCACCTCCCCACTAGGCCCACTTCCAACATTGAGGATTATATTTCAATATAAGATTTTGGTGGGAACACATACCCAAACTATATCATTTTGCCTCTGGCCATTCTAAATCTCATATCCTTCTCATATATCAAAATACAATCATGACTTCCCAATAATCCCCAAACTCTTAACTCATTTCAACCTTAACTCAAAAGTCAAAAGTCTCATCTAAGACAAAGCTAGTTTATTCCTCCTATAAGCCTGTAAAATAAAAAACAAATTAGGTACTTCCAAGATACAAATGGGGCATAGGCATTGGGTAAATACTCCTATTCTAAAAGGAAGAAATCAGCTAAAAGAAAGAGGCCACAGGACCCATGCAAGTCTGAAACCCAGAAGGGCAGTTATTGAATTGTAAGTCTCCAAAATAATTATTTTTGACTCTATGTCCCATTTCCAGGGCACACGAATGCCTTGAGACGTTTAGACCTTGTGGCTTTGCATTGTTCAGCCCATACAGCTGCTCTCATGAGCTGGTATTGTGTTCCTCTGGCCGGTTTTGTGTGCTTCTGGTTTTTCCAGGTGCAAGGTGCAAGCTGTAGCTAGATCTACCATTCTGGGATCTGGAGGACAGTGATCCTCTCCTCACAGATCTACTAGGCCATGCCCCAGTGGGGAGCCCGCATCAGGACTGTAACCCTACATTTCTTCTCTGCATTGTTTTAGTAGAGGTTCTCCATGAGGGCTGCACCCCTGCAGCATGCTTCTGCCTGCACACCCTGGCTTTGTTATACATTCTTTGAGGTAAAGGTGGAGGCTCCCAAGTCTCAACTCTTGCATTTTGTACACTCTCAGGCCTAACACCATATGAAAGCTACCAAGGCTTATGGCTTGCACCCTCTGAAGCAGTGACTGGAGTTGTAACTGGGCCAATTTGTGCTACACCTGGTGCTGGAGCACTGGCCAGGATGCAGGGAGCCATGTTCCAAGGCTACCCAAGGCAGCAGCTCCTGGACCTGATCCCAGAAACTATTCTCTTCTTTTAGACTTCAGGGCCTGTGATGCGGGGCTGCTTTTTAGATTTCTAAAATGCCTTCAATTCCTCTTTCCCATTGTCTTGCTATCAACACTTGCTTTTATTTTTAAGGTTAAAAAAATATGTTTAACAAGTGATTGCTCCACAGCCTGCTTGAGTTCCTCTCTTATAAAAGCTTTTTATTTTTTCTGCCACATGACTAGGCTGCAAAGTTTTCAAGCTTTTACACTATGCTTCCCTTGTAAGTAAAAGTTACAACTTTTTTTTTTTCCTCCAACATGTGAGCATAGGTTGTTAGTAGCAGCCAGGCCACATCTTGAATGCTTTGCTGCTTAGACATTTTCCCAACAGAAATCCTAAATCATCACTTTCTTTTTTTTTTTTTTTTTTTTTTGAGACGGAGTCTCGCTCTGTCACCCAGGCTGGAGTGCAGTGGCCGGATCTCAGCTCACTGCAAGCTCTGCCTCCCGGGTTTACGCCATTCTCCTGCCTCAGCCTCCCGAGTAGCTGGGACTACAGGCTCCCGCCACCTCGCCCGGCTAGTTTTTTTGTATTTTTTTAGTAGAGACGGGGTTTCACCGTATTAGCCAGGATAGTCTCAATCTCCTGACCTCATGATCCGCCCGTCTCGGCCTCCCAAAGTGCTGGGATTATAGGCTTGAGCCACCCGTGCCTGGCCCATCACTTTCAAATTCAAACTTTTATATATCCCTAGGGCATGACAGAAATTCAGTCAACCACTTTGTTAAGACAACATGAATGACCTTTGCTTCAGTCCTAAGTTTCTAATTTTCATCTGAGACCTCCTCAGCTCAGTCTTCACTGTCCAGATCACTACCAGCATTTTGGTCACAGCCATTCAACCAGTCTCTAAGAACATCTCAACTTCCACTCATTTTTCTATCTTCTTCTGAGTCCTACAAACTCTTCCAACCTCTGCCTGTTTACCCAATTACAAAGCTGGTTCCACATTTTCAGGTATTCTTATAACAATTTTCCACTCCTTTGTGCCAATTTTCTGTATTAAGCTTTTTTTTCATCACTATAAGTACCTGAGACTGGGTGGGAGGTTTAAGTGGCTCATGATTCTACAGGTTGTAGAGAAGACAGCACTGGCATGCACTTCTGGGAAGGCCTCTGGAAGTTTACGGTCATGGCAGAAGTTGAAGCAGAATCTTGCACATCACAGGGCAAAAAGCAGGAGCAAAAAACAGAGGGGCGAGTTGTTACATACTTTTAAATAACCAGATCTTATGGGAACTCACTCACTATCATGAGTATAGTACCAAATGGGATGGTGCTAAGACATTTATGAGTAATCCACCCTGATGGTTAAATTGCCTTTCACCAGGTCCACCTCCAACATTGCGAATTAAAATATGAGATTTGGGAGGGAACATACATTCAAACCCTATCAGAGGAGTCTTTATGTTTTTCCAAATATAAGATTATGTCATTGGCAAAACAATAACTTGACTTCTTTTCTAAATGGGATGATTTTATTGCTTTCTCTTGTCTGACTGCTTCAGATAGGACTTTCAGAATTATGTTGAATAACAGTGGTAAAAGTGGATATTCTTGTCATCTTCCAGATTTTAGAGGAAAGGCTTTTAGCTTTTCCCCACTTAGTAAGATACTAGCTGTGGGTCTGTCATATATGACTTTTAATATGTTGAGATATGTTCATTCCATACCCAGTTTTCAATGGGCTTTTTATTATTAAAGAATATTAAATTTTATCAAATATTTTTTAGCATAATGGAAATGATTATATGGATTTTGTCCTTCATTCTTTTTTTTTTTTTTTTTTAGACAAAGTCTTCCTCTGTCACCCAGGCTGGAGTGCAATGGCATGATCTCGGCTCACTGCAACCTCTGCCTCCTGGGTTCAAGTGATTTTCCTGCCTCAGCCTTCTGAGTAACTGGGATTACAGGTGCCCACCACTGCACCTGGCTAATTTTTTTATTTTTAGTAGAGATGGGATTTCGCCATGTTGGCTAGGCTGGGTTTGAACTCCTGAACTCAGGTGATCTGCCCACCTCAGCTTCCAAAAGTGCTGGGATTACAGGCATGAGCCATTGAGCCCGGCCCCTTCATTCTGTTTATATATCACATTGATTGATTTGCATGTTGAACCATCCTTGCATCCCTGGGATAAATTCCACTTGGTCATTATGAATTACCTATTTAGGTATTGTTTAATTCAGTTTGCTAGTTTGTTTTACAAATTTTTGCATCAATATTCTCAAATATGGGCCTGTAGTTTGTTTTTTTTAATGTGTCTTTGCCTTGTTTTGATATCAGTGTAATACTAGTCTCAAAGAATGAGTTTGGAAATGTTCTTTCCTTCTCTATTTTTCAGTCTGGTCCTACAGCCTTTTTTTTATTATGGCTTTAATTTTGTTACCTGTTATTGATCTGTTCAGGTTTTGGATTTTTTTCCCATTTCACTCTTGGTAAGTTGTGTATGTCTAAGAATTAATTTCCTCTAGGTTTTCTAATTTCTTGGCAAATAATTACTCATAGTGGCCACTAATGATCCTTTGATTTTCTGAAGTGTTACTTGTAATGTCTCCTTTTGCACCTCTGATTTTATTAATTTGTATCTTTTCTGTTTTTTGCCTAGCCTGCCTAAATATTTGTCAACTGTTTTACTTTTCAAAAAAATCAACTTTTTGTTTCATTGATCTTTTGCATTGTTTTCATTTTATTTCTGCTCTAATTTTTAATATTTCTTTTCTTCTAATTTTGAGTTTGGTTTGGCCTTTTTATTCTAGTTAATTAAGATGTATTGTTAGGTTATTTGCAGTTTTTCTGTTTTTTATATAGGCACTTACAGTTATAAATTTTCCTTTCATAATAGTACCTCTTTTACTGTATTCCATAGGTTTTGCTATGCTATGTTTCTATTAGCATTTGTTTCAAGAAATTTTTCCATTTTCTTTTTAACATTTTTATTGACCTACTGATCATTCAAGAGCATACTGTTTAATGTCCAAATGTTTGTATAGTTTCTGAAATTCATTTTTTAATTGATTTCTAGTTTGTTCCATTGTGGTCAGAGAAAATGCTTGACATTATTTCAATTATTTGAATGTTTTTAGACTTGTTACTTAACTTATGGTCTATCCTTGAAAATAACCCATGTGCTGAGAAGAAGAATATGTATTCTGCAGCTGTTGGATGAAATTTTCCGTAAATATCTATTAGGTTCATTTGTTATATAGTGCAGATTAAGTCTGATGTTTCTTTGTTGATTTTCTGTCTGGAAGGTCTATCCAATGACTAAAGTAGGGTGTTGAAGTGTCCAGCCATTATTGTCTTGATGTCTCTTTCTTTAGGTCTTATAATATTTGCTTCATTTATCTAGGTGCTTTAGTGTTGGGTGCATATATATTTCCAATTTTTCCTCTTGATGAATTGATCTCTTTATTATTATATAATGACCTTCTTAACATCTTCTTATAGTCTTTTGTTGAAATCTATTTTTGTCTGGTATAAGTAAAGCTATCTCTGCCCTTTTTTGGTTTCTATTGGCATGGAATAACTTTTTCCAACCTTTTATTTTCAGTCTAAATGTATCTTTATAGGTAAAGTATATTTTTTGTAGGTCACAGATTATTATCTTGCTTCTCTATCCATTCATCCACTATATGTCTTTTGATTGGAGTATTCAGTTGATTTACATCCAATGTTATTATTGGTAAGCACTAACTCCTGCCACTTTGTTACTTGTTTTCTGATTGATTTTTGTCCTCTCATCATTCTTTTCTTTCTTCCTGTCTTCCTTTTAGTGAAGTGATTTCTCTTTTAATATTATCTAATTTCTTGCTTTTTACTTTTTGTATATCTGTGTACATTTTTTGATTTGAAATTACCATGAGGCTTGAATATAATATCTTATAACATCATTTTAGACTGTGGAAAATTTAACATTGATTGCATAAACAAAGAAACAAGCAAAGAAACTAATAAAAACTCTACACTTTAATTCCACTGGCATTCTTTTAAACTTTTTGTTGTTTCTCTTCCTTCCCTATTTTACTGTCTATGTCTTGGAAATGTTGTAGTTATTTTTTATTGGTTTATTGTTTACTCTTTCTATTTGAGATTTTTGCACACCATAATTACCATGTTATAATATTCTGTTTTTCCATGTGCTATTACTAGTGAGTTTTGTACCTTCAGATGATTCCTTATTGCTCACTCACTTTTTTTCTTTTAGGTTAAGAACTCCCTTTAGCATTTCTTGTAGGACAAGTCTGGTGTTAATGAAATACCTCAGTTTTTGTTCGTTGGGAAAAGTTCTTATTTCTCCATCAAGTTTAAAGGACTTTTTGCCAGACACATTATTCTAAAGCAAAAGTCTTTTTTTTTTTTCCTTCAGCTTTTTAAATATGTCATGCCACTCTCTCAGCCTGTAAATTTTCCCCTGAAAAGTCTGCTGTCAGATGTATCGGAGTTCCATTGAACATTATTTGTGTATCCTCTCTCGCTGCTTTTAGAATCATTTCTTTATCCTTAACCTTTGGGAGTTCAGTTAAGTGCCTTGAGGTGATCTTCTTTGGGTTAAATCTGCTTGATGTTCTGTAACTTTTCCTGTACTCGAATGTTGATATCAAATGTTGGGGAATTGTTTAATATTATTTAATATTATTTCTTTAAATAAATGTTTATTTTTATTTTTATTTTATTGTTTATTTATTTATTTTGAGACAGAGTCTCACTCTGTCGCCCAGGCTAGAGTGCAATGGCGTGATCGTGGCTCACTGCAACCTCCACCTCCTGGGTTCACGCCATTCTCCTGCCTCAGCCTCCCAAGAAGCTGGGACTACAGGCACCCGCCACCACGCCCGGCTAATTTCTTTCTGTATTTTTAGTAGAGACAGGGTTTCACCGTGTTAGCCAGGATGGTCTCGATCTCCTGACCTTGTGATCCGCCCACCTCGGCCTCCCAAAGTGCTAGGATTACAGGCGTGAGCCACTGCGCCCGGCCAATAAATGTTTAACCCTTACCTCTTTTTCTACCACCTCTTTAAGGCCAATAACTCTTAGATTTCTACTTTGAGGCTATTTTTTAGATTCTGTAGGCATGCTTTATTTTTTATTCTTTTTTGTCTCCTCTGACTTTGCCTTTTCAAATAGCCTGACTTCAAGTTCAATAAATCTATTTTCTCCTTGATCAATTCTTTTAAGTAACTCTGATGTATTCTTCAGTATGACAATTGCATTTTACCTTCAGAATTTCTGCTTTATTCTTTTTATTTCAATCTCATTGCTAAATTTATCTGATAGAATTTTGAATTCCTTCTCTGTGTTATATTGCATTTCTTTGAATTACCTCAACCAACTATTTTGGATTTCCTGTATGAAAGGTCACGTATCCCTGTTTTTCCAGGATTGGTCCCTGGTGCCTTATTTAGCTTGTTTGGTGAAGTCATGTTTTCCTGGATGGTCTTGATACTTGCAGATGTTCATCTATATCTGGGCATTGAAGAGTTCAGTCTTGACTGTACTCTTCACAGTCTGGGCTTGTTTGTGCCTATTATTTGTGGGAACACTTTCCAGGTATTCAAAGAGACTTAGGTCCCAAACAGAATAATACAGTATCTTATGCAAACACGTAGAGGTACTGCCTTGGTGGCCTCGGATTAACATCAAAAAAATTCTCTTGATTTATCAAGTAGAGACTCTTGTTCTCTTCCCTTACTTTCTCTCAAACCAGCAGAGTCTCTCTTTCTGTGATGAGGCATGTGGAGCTGGAGTTGGGGTGACATAAGCACCCCTGTGGTCATGATCACTGAGACTGTGCTGGTTCACACTTGAAACAGGCAAAAAACTTGGTCTCACCCAAGGCCCACTGTAACTACTACTTGGCTACCATATAAGTTTATTCAAAGCACTAGCCCTAGCCCTAACCCTAACCCTAACTCTAACCCCAAACCCTAACCCTAACCCCAAACGCAAACCCTAACCCCAAACCCTACGACTAACCTGAGCCCTAGCACTAGCCCTAACCCATACCCTAACCCCAACCCTTACCCTAACCCTTAACCCTGACCCCTAACAACTGACCCCAACCCCCAACCCTAACCCTTAACCCCTAACCCTAAAACCCTAACACCAACCCAACACTAACCCCTAACCCTAACTCTCACCCTAACCCTCACCCTAACCCTTAACCCTTAACCCTAACACTAACCATCTAACCCTTCTCCATAACCTAAACTTAGCCATTACTCCTAACCCTAAATCAAACTCTAAGCAAACCCTAACACACTAGGGACACAAGAACAGAGGTGTACATATTCAGTCATACTTATGTTTGCACTTCCTCTCACACATACAAAACACACTCACACTCACATATGCATACTCCTACACATATTGAAATGTCATCTGATTTGTGACTCAAAGAACTCTCAACTAAGAAATAAATGAAAGGTTGCTTACACTGACTAATCCTGAAGGATGTGCCAATTAAAAGAACATTAAAATATCTTTGCCTGCCTGTGTGCAGGCTGGGCGTGGTGGCTCATGCCTATAATCACAGCACTTTGGGAGGCAGAAGTAAGCGCATCACTTGAGGCCAGGAGCTTGAGACCAGCCTGGTCAACATGGGGAAACCCCCATCTCCACTAAAAAAAAAAAAATTAGTCAGGCATGTTTTAGTCGGGCATGTTGACACACCTGTGTCCCCAGCTACTTGGAAGGCTGAGGCCTAAAAATCATTTGAACCCGGGAGTCGGAGGTTGCTATAAGCCAAGACTGCACCACTGCACTTCACCCTGGGCAACAGAACGAGAGCCTGTCTCAAGAAAAGGATTGATATTTACTGTTGGCAAAGGCTACAGTCATTCTCTTGCTAACCCTAAACCCTGACTCTGACCCAGACCTCATCATATTCTTCCCCACAATTCCTCAGGTATGTTTCCTTTCTGCTAATTTTTTTCCTCTAAACTTCTGACACTTAATACTCTAAATAGTAAACCAACCCATACCAATCCCATCCCCAATTTAATACTAAGCCACACCAGGACTTGACATCACAAGAACAGAAAGGTACAGATGAACGTTTAGTATAATTATTCAATTAATAATGCTCAAGAGGCAGGGTACAGTAGCTCACACCTGAAATCCCGGCACTTTGGGAGGCCAAGGCAGACAGATCACCTGGGGTCAGGAGTTTGAGACCAGCCTAGCCAACATGGTGAAACCCCGTCTCTACTAAAAATACAAAAATTAGCCAAGCGTGGTGGTGGGAGCCTGTAATCCTAGCTACTCAGGTGGCTGAGGCAGGAGAATTGCTCGAACCTGGGAGCCAGAGATTGCAGTGAGCTGAGATCGTGCCATTGCACTCTAGACTGGGCGACAACAGTGAGACTCTGTCTCAAAAAAGAATTTTTTTTAAATAATGCTCAAGAAAATAATTGTCATTTCATACTGGCACGTATTTTGAGGATTATACACATGATCACTACATCCTTTTCTCAGAAAATCAAGCTGGTTTAGTATACTAAAGTCATCACTGCAAATAAATATCAAATAAACAGAAAGATAAACAGAAATATCAAATAAACAGAAATATAAATATAAACAGAAATATCAAATAAACAGAAATATCAAATAAACAGAAAGAAGAAACCCACATAATAATTTCAATACATGCAGGAAGTACTTTAAACAAAGTCAAGTCAACACCATTTCATCATAAGAACACCCAACAAACCAGGGATAGGAACTTTCTAAACACCACAATAGGACTTTAGCACCATCTCTATTGTTAGGGCCCAGTGCTGTACACTCCTAAGATCAGGACCAAGGCATCAATGCTCATTTTCATCACTGTATTCAACACTGTATGGGAAGTTCCATCCACAACAAATAGGAGAGAAAAAGAAGTAAAGAGCACATATATGTGTTAGGAAGCAGTAAAAATGGCTACTCACAGATCACATGAGCTATCTTACGTACAGAAAAATCATGACGAACCCCCAAAATATTATTAAAACTAGAAACTACAACACAAAATTACAACACAAAATGTCAATACACAGTAATCTGCTGTATTTCCAGACACTAGCAATAAAGAACATGAGAATGTAATTATGAAAACCATTCCATGCTGGGGGTGGTGGCTCACACCTGTAATACCAACACTTTGAGAGGCTGACATGGGAAGATCTTTTGAACCCAGGAGTTTTGGGCCAGTCTGGCCAACACAGGAAAACACTCTCTCTACAAATAACTTAAAAATTAGCTAGGTGTGATGGTGCATGTCTGTAGTCCTAGCTACTCAGGAGACAGAGGAAGAAGGATAGATTGAGCCCAGGAGGTTTAGGCTGCAATAAGCCACATTCACACCACTGCACTCCAACCTGACCAAGAGAGCAAAACTATGCCTTGAAAAAAAAAAAGAAAAAGAAATTACATTTTTAAAAATCAACAGGCTGGACATGGTAGCTGACACCTGTAATTCCAATGCTTTGGGAGGCCAAGAGAGGAGTATCACTTGAGAACAGGAGTTAGAGGCCAGTTTGGGCAGGAAGGCAAGACCCTACCTGTACAAAAAATCAAAAAATTAGCCAGATGTGGTGGTGCACACCTGCAGTCCCAGCTGCTTCGGAGGCTGATGAGGGAGGATCACTTGAGCCCAGGAGATAGAGGTTGCAGTGAGCCATGATCGTGCCACAGCACTCTAGCCTGGGAGACAGAGTAAGACACTGTCTCAAAAAAATAAAAATAAAGCAATTGCTCATAGAAATATGGGTTTATTTCTGAACTCAAAATTCAGTTCCATTGACTATTCAATTGATTATACCAGAATCATGTTGATTTTATTACTGTTGCTTTGTAGTAAGATTTGAAATTTGGAAATGTGAGCCTCTGAGGTTTGGTTTTTTTTGTTTGTTTTTTGGTTTTTTGTTTGTTTGTTTGTTTGTTTGACACTATTTTGGCTATTCTGCATCCCTTGAAATTTCGTATAAATGGATAGGATCAGTCTGTTGATTTCCGCCAAAAGGACATTGGGATTGTAACAGGAATCACAAAAGAATCTGTAGATGACTTTGTGTAGTACTGCCACCTTAAGAATTATTAAGTCTTCTAGCTTATGAATATGAGGTGTCTTTAAATTTATGTATGCTTTCTTGAATTTACTTCAGCAATGTTTTGAAATTTTCCATTTACAAGTTATTTTGTTGTTTTTTTTTGTTTTCTGTTTTTTCCAGAGACAAAGTCTCACTCCGTCACCCAGGGTGGAGTGCAGTGGCAAGATCTCGGCTCACTGCAACCTCTGCCTCCTAGGTTTAAGCAATTCTCCTGCCTCAGCTTCCCAAGTAGCTAGGATTACATGCGCATGCCACCATGCCCGGCTTGGTTTGTATTTTTAGTAGAGACGGGGTTTCACTGTGTTAGCCAGGATGGCATCGATCTCCTGATCTCGTGGATCCACCCTCCTTGGCCTCCCAAAGTGCTGCAATTACAGGCGTGAGCCACCATGCCCAGCCTCATGTACAAATCTTGTACCTTGGTTAAATTTATTCCAAAGAATATTATTACTGTTGATTGTTTTTTGAGAGAGTCTCACATTGTCACCCAGGCTGGAATGCAGTGCCACAATCCTTCAGCATCAATCTCCTGGGCTCAAAAGATCCTCCCACCTCAGCCTCTAGAGTAACTGGAACTACATATGCGTGCAAGCACAACCAGTTAACTTTTTAATATTTCTGTAGGGACGGGGTCTGGCTATGGTGCCCAGCTTTCATTCTAAAATTTTTAAAAACTCTAAAATTTTAGCCATGAATCAGGCATAAATACTGTGGTGGTTAATTTTAGTGTCAACTTTACTAGATTAAGGGATACACAGAGAGCTGTTAAAGCACTATGTGTGGGTATGTCTGTGAAGGTGTTTTCAGAAGAGGTGTCATACTGGTATAACATATCACAGCATATCATAATACTGACATGACACCCACAAGACTGCTGTGACACCCATAAGACTGCTATGACACCCAGAAGACTGATGTGAAGCCTGCGAGATTCATGACACTCCTAAGGCTCATATGACACCCATAATTCTGACATGACACTTGCAAGGCTGATATGACACTCGTAAGACTGATGGGACACCTGCAATACTGACATGATGCACACAATACAGATATGACACCCTCAACACTGCTATGACACCCCTAAGACTCACGTGACACCCTCAATACTGATATTTCAGTCGCAGTACTGATACAGCATCCAGACTCTCACCAGGGTGCTTGGTACACAGCTTCCACTGACCTGAATTTGGATTAGGTTTGGCCTCTACAGTGAAGTTTGATGTCGTCTCAGCTTTACTGACATGGTATTACTGTGGTTGTTCATAATTCACTTTACAGTAATTTCATACTTCTAGGAATCTTGCAACAGCAGTGTAAAGTGTAACTTATCCCTTCTCTTAGATTCCTCAGCAGTTACAGCAGCTCCACACAAAACACTCCAGTGTATCTTACCAAAGCGAAGACAGCCTCCCAGCTAATCACCACATAACTCCCAAATCAGGAAATACAGGGTCTCTACCTGACAATCCAATCCACAGACCCATTTCACTTCACTGCCTGCCCCAGCTGGGAGAAAAGGTCTCTTTCCATTTGGATTGGGTTTTCCTTTTTCTGGAATGTTCCTGAGCTGTCCCTCAGTTTCACAACTTTGGCAGATAACTCCAAGCTGGGTCTGCCCCATGTTTCCTCCCGAGCAGATGCAGACCCTGCGTTCCCAGCGGAAACACCCCAGCCCGATGCTTGCTCTCCTCAGTGCAACCCACCAGAAAGAGCATAATCCATCTGCCCATGACGGGTGATCTCAACTTCATAATGGCAAAATTCTCTTTTTCAAACCAGTTCATCATGTCACTCTCTCATTTAACTTTTACAATGGGTTCCCACTGGCCTTAGAACAAGGACCACAGGACTGACCATGACCTCCACACACCATGTGCTCCTGCATGCTGCCCTTTCCAAGGCATTCAACCACAGTGGCCTGAAGTCTCGTATGCTCTCTCTTACGGGGACACGGCAGCCTTCTGGGTGTCTCAAGTATTTAATGCATGTTCCCTCAAGCCATTCACCCAATGTCCACCCTTAGCAAATTGTCTAAGACGTTGTCCAGCAAAAACCTGAAAGTCACAGCAGTTGTGGTATCTAACAGTAGTAAAGTTAATAATGTGGTTTTTCTAAAAACAAAATACAATTATTTCTTAGATAATCTGCAAGAATCACCTGCAATTTGTAGATCAAGGCATAACAGTTTAATGGAACCAAAGTCCATGTATGAGATAATTAGGAAAGAAAATGAAATCTCAGTGTTGAACGAAAGGCAAATGGCACGACTAATTACTGAAATTTAATAAGAACATACTGGGCCGGGCTTGATGGCTCATGCCTGTAATCCCAGCACTTTGGTGGGGGTCTGAGGCCAGCCTGGGCAACATGGCAAAACCCATCTCTACAAAAAAAAGATACAAAAATTAGCCCAGCATGGTTGTATATACTGTAGTCCCGGTTACTCAGGAGGCTGAAGTGGGAGGATGGCTTGAGCCCAGGAAGATGCAGTGAGCCGAGATGGTGCCAGAGCACTCCAGCCTGAGCAATCGGGCCAGACCTTAGAAACACTCTCCTTCTGACTCTCTTCAGGGAGACACACAGAGAATTCTCTCTCTTCTGCTGCCGCCTTTGTGTTTGAATATAAAACACAAAAATAAAAGCTTTGTGAAATAAATTTAACCAAGCTAAACAAAACACCTAAATAAAAGCTTTGCCTGGGAACCTTGCTCAGCCTCATGTCAACTTCTATTACTGGAGAGCCAAGAAACTCTGCTCAGTAACACCACCACTGACAGCTGGGTCCTGAAAAAGGTCTTGCGTTAAGCAGGAATTATTTTAAAATAATTAAAGCTTGTCATTGGGTCATGAGAAATTGTTTAATATAACAATTCCCTCAACTGAAAACAAGATAAACTAAGAAGTATATTTTTAAAATATTATTGATGGAAACAAATAGCAGAAACACATAGGATTAAGAATTCTGTTGAAAATTAGAAAGAGATAAATTAGAAGTCAAATAAGAGAAACTTATTGGCCAGGCAAGGTGGCTCATGCCTGTAATCACAGTACTTTGGGAGGCAGAGGCCGGCAGATCAGCTGAGGTCAGGAGTTTGAGAACAGCATGGCCAACATGGCAAAACCCAGTCTCTACTAAAAATACAATAATCAGCAGGGCATGGTGGCGCAGGCCTGTAATCCCAGTTACTCAAGAGGCTGAGGCCAAACTGCTTGAACACAGGAGGTGGAGGCTGCAGTCAGCCGGGATCTCCACTGCGCCACTGCATGCCAGCATGTGAGACAGAGCAAAACTTGTCTCAAAAGAAAAAAAGGAAAAACTTATTGACTCAAACTGGAAACCAAGAGAAAATGGGTGATTTCCTAGTAAAAATACACATTAACAAAATGGACTCTAAAATAAGGAAAATTTAAATACACCAATTAGCATAGAAAAGCTTGGAGTGACCCTTAAAGATCCCCCATTAAAAAAGGACCCCAGGGGCAGGGCGTGGTGGCTCACACCTGTAATCCCAACACTTTGGGAGGACAAGGCGGGCAGATCACTTGAGGCAAGGAGTTTGAGACCAGCCTTGCCAACATGGTGAAACCCCACCTCTACTAAAAACACACACAAAATTACCGGGGCATCACGGTGCAAGCACACTTGTAGTCCCAGCTACTTCAGAGGCTGAGGCAGGAGAATCACTTGAGTCCAGGAAGGGGAGGTTGCAGTGAGCGGAGATCACGCTACTATACCCTAGCCTGGGCAACAGAGTGAGACTGCATCTCAAAAAAAAAAAAAAAAAAAAAAAACACACAAAAAAGAAAAATACCACAGGGCGGGACGCAGTAGCTCACACCTGTAATCCCCAGCACTTTGGGGAGGCTGAGGCGGGGGTGAATCACCTGAGGTGAGGAGTTAGAGACAAGCCTGACCAATACGGTGAAACCCCATCTCTACTAAAAATACAAAATTAGCCACATGCCTATAATCCCAGCTACTTGGGAGGCTGAGGCAGGAGAATCATTTGAACCCAGGAGGCAGAGGTTGCAGTGAGCCGAGATCTCACCATTGAACTCCAGCCCGGGAAAAAAGAGTGAAAATCTGTCTCAAAAAAAAAAAAAAAAAAAGGCGGGGGGAGACCTTAGGCTGGGTGCAGTGGCTCATGCCTGTAATCCCAGCACTTTGGGAGGCTGACGTGTAAGGACCACTTGAGCCCAAGAGTTCAAGACAAACATGAGTGACATAAAGATCCTGCTTAAATTAGCAGTGCATGGTGGCTGGTGTCTATAGTCCAAGCTACTTGGGAGGCTGAGGCAGGAGGATTGCTGGAGCCCAGGAGGTCGAGGCTGCAGTAAGCCATGATCACACCACTGCACTCCAGCCTGGGTGATAGAACAAGACCTTCTCTCTTAAGAAAAAAAAGAAAATTAATCAAAAAAAATGTAAAGGCTGAGTGCAGTGGCTCACGCCTATAATCCCAATCATTTGGGAAGCAGAGGAGGGTGGATCACTTGAGGTCAGAAGTTAGAGATCAGCCTGACCAACATGGTGACACACCATCTCTACTAAAAATACAAAATTAGCTAGGCATGCTGGTGCACACCTGTATTCCCAGCTACTCAGGAGGCTGAGGCAGGAGAATTGCTCGAACCCAGGAGGCAGAGTTTGCAGTAAGCCAAGATCGGGACATTGCACTTCAGCCTGGGCAACAGGAGCTGAACTCCGTCTCAAAAAACAAAAAAAATTTTTCATTAAAGAAAGGAAAAAAAAAAAAAAAAAACAGCCAGGCATGGTGGCTCAGGCCTGACTGCAATCCCAGCACTTTGGGAGGCTGAGGCAAGTGGATCACTTGAGGTCAGGAGTTCGAGACCTGCCTGGCCAACACAGTGAAACCCCGCCTCTACTAAAAATACAAAATTAGCCTGGCATGGTAATGCAGGCCTGTAATCCCAGCTACTCAGGATGCTGATGCAGGAGAAGTGCTTGAACCCGGGAGGCAGAGGTTGCAGTGAGCTGAGATCACACCACTGCAGTCCAGCCTGGGCAACAAAGTGAGACTCCTTGTCAGAAAAAGAAAAGAGGCTTGGCTCAGTGGCTCACGCGTGTAATTCCAACACTTTGGGAGGCCAAGGCAGGTGGATCACAAGGTCAGAAGTTCAAGACCAGCCTGGCCAAGATGGTGAAACCCCATCTCTACTAAAAATACAAAAAAATTAGCTGGGCTTTGCGGCAGGTGCCTGTAATCCCAGCTATTGGGGAGGCTGAAACGGATAATTACTTCAACCCAGGAGGTGGAGGTTACAGGGAGCTGAGATCGCGCCACTGCACTCCAGCCTGGGAACAGAGCGAGACTCCAAAAACAAATGAAAAAAAAAAAAAAGATAAGAAAAGACACCGCAGGGCCATATGGGTTTACAGCTCAGTATAAAGTAACCCTAACGAAATCTGAGTTTATTTAAAATGGTCAAGGTCAACGAAAAAAAAAAAGAGTGGTGACTTTCTTCAATTAATTTTATGGTAAATGTCAAAGCTTGATATAGTTAATACATGTCAACTAACTTAGGATGAGAATGTTTATAAAACAGATGTCGTTTTACGTACCATTACAAATATACTGCAAATTAAACAGACTTTCTCAACAAAAGAAAAACTGTTGTTGAGGACTTTACTTCCATTAGAGGTACACATTTGTTTTTCCTTTTTGAGACAAGGTCTCGCTCTGTTGCCTAGGCTAGAGTGCAGTGGTGTGAGCATGATAATGTGCCTACTTTTCCATTTTCCTGTGTTGTTTCCACTATGTTACCAAATAAACTTTAAAACACCGAGCACTGGCCAGGCGAAGTGGCTCACGCCTGTAATCCCAGCACTTTTGGTGGCCGAGGTGGGTGGATCACCTGATGAGGTTGGGAGTTCAAGACCAGCCTGACCAACATAAGAGAAACCCCATCTCTACTAAAAATACAAAATTAGCCGGGCATGGAGGCGCATGCCAGTAATCCCAGCTACTGGCGGGGGCTGAGGCAGGAGAATCGCTTGAACCCAGGAGGCGGAGGTTGCAGTGAGCAGAGATCACACCACTGCACTCCAGCCTCGGAAACAAGAGTGAAACTCCGTCTCAAAACAACAACAACAACAGCCACAAAAAACACGAGCACTGATCAGGGGTGCCTGTTTCCTCGGCCTCAGGCTGTGGCGCCTGCCAGTCCCCACCTCGGTGTTCCTCCTCTTCTCCCGGTACCAGGGTCTCTCTCAAGAAACAAACTCGCATTAGTAACCGGCATCTTGGCCTGCGCTGCGGGTGACCCGCTCAAGCCTCCATGAAGGGACGCTAGTTCAAAGTGAAGTCCGGATACAAACAGCCCGAAGGGAAACGCCGGCGCGCCCGCTCCGCTGTACTCACAGTGGGGCAGGAAGCCTTTTCTTGACTTTTGCCTTGGTGGCCCCGGGTGTCCTGGAGCTGCAGCAGCGTCTCCCTCTCCTCACGGCGGACGTGACCCGAGGTGCCCCCAAGTGTCCTGAAGCCGCGGCCCCTCCTGGTTAGGTCCTGAGGAGAGAAAGCTTCGTCTTCACAGTGGATGCCCCAGGAAGCCGCCGTGCGGATCGGTCACGGTTCACGCATGCAGCGCTCCGGGTTTGGCAGGGCTGCGCGCCCCGTCACGGCAACTCTGGAGCATCTCTGAAAATCAGCGCCTGAATTTTTCCACATAGCAAGCAAAGATGATGACTAGTTCACGCCTGTAATCCCAGCGCTTTGGGAAGCCGAGGCGGGAGGATCACTTGAGGTCAGGAGTTCGAGACCAACCTGGCCAATATGGTGAAACCCCTGTCTTTACTAAAAGTACAAAAAAATTAGCAGGGCGTCGTGGCGCACACTTGTATTCCCAGCTAATCAGGAGGCTGACGCAGGAGAATCGCTTGAACACGACAGGTGGAGGTTGCAGTGAGCCGAGTTCACGCCATTGCACTCCAGCCTGGGCAACAAGAGCGAAACTCCCATTAAACAAACAAACAAAACACCAAGCACTGATCCAGGGGCGCCTGTTTCCCCAGTCTCAGGCTGTGGCGCCTGCCAGTCCCCAGCCTCCCAACCTCCCGACCGCCCGACGGCGTCTCCGCGTTCCCCCTGGTGCCGTTCTCTGGGTACCAGGGTCTCTGCCCAGAAACAAGCTGGCATCTGTAACTCACATCTTGGCCTGCGCTGGGGGTAAGCCGCCCAAGCCTCCAAGAAGGGACGCTCGTACAAAGTGAGGTCTGGGTACAAACGGCCCGACCGGAAACGTGGCCGCTCTCGCTCCGCTGCACTCAAAGCGGGGACGGGAGGCCTTTTCCTTCGCCTCGGCAGTCCCAGGTGTCCCAGAGCTGCAGCAGCGTCTCCCTGTCCTCACCGCGGACGCAAACCCAGATGTCCCCAGGTCTCCCGAAGCCGCCGCGGCCTCTCCTGGGTGGGTCCTGAGAGGAAGCTCTGGCCTCACAATGGACGCCTCAAGACGCCGCCATGCGGATCAGACGCGGTTCGCAGGGCCAGGCGCCCCCTCGCGTCAGCTCTGAGGAATCTCTGAAAATCAGCGCCCGGATTTTTCCAGGCCCTGATTTTGGAAATTTCAACCGAAATGGAGACCATCATCCCGTGTCTTGACCCAAATGCATGGAGATAGCAATCAAAGAAGTTGGCCAGTTCACGCCTGTAATCCCAGCACTCTGGGAGGCCGAGGTGGGCAGATCACTTGAGGTCAGGAAATCGAGCCCATTCTGGCCAACACGGTGAAAGCCCATCTCTACTAAAAATACAAAACTTATCTGGGTGTGGTGGCACACGCCTGTAGTCCCATCTATTCTGGAGGCTGAGGCAGGAGAATCCCTTGAACCCGGGAGGCAGAGGTTGCAGTGAGCTGAGATTGCGCCACTGCACACAAGCCTGGCGACACAGCAAGACTCAGTATCAAAAAAGAAAAAAAAAAAGAAAGAAAAAAGAAAAGAAAGAAAAAGAAAAAGGAAGGAGAAAAGAAAAGGAAAAGAGAAAAGGAGAAAGAGACTCCAGGCTAGGTGCAGTGGCTCACACCTGTAATCCCAGGCGTGGGATTTTTTTTTTTTGGAGGCAGAGTTTTGCTCTTATTGCCCAGGCTGGAGTGCAATGGCGCGATCTAGGCTCACTGCAACCTCCATCTTCCAGGTTCAAACGATTCTCCTGCCGCAGCCTCCCGAGTAGCTGGGATTACAGGCACGTGCCACCATGCACACCTAATTTCTATATTTTTAGTAGAGACCGGGTTTCGCCATGTTGAACAGGCTGGTCTCGAACTTCTGACCTCAGGTGATCCCCACGCACCAAGGCTTCACAAAGTGTTGGGATGACAGGTGTGAGCCATGGTGCCTGTCCAAGAAATTTTTTTTAAATTAGCTGTGCATGGTGGCTGGTGCCTATACTCCTAACTACTTGGGAGGCTGAAGTCTGAGGATTGCTGGAGCCCAGGAGGCCGAGGCTGCAGTGAGCTGTGATCACACCACTGCACTTCAGCCTGGTGACAGAGTAAGACCTTCTCTCTTAAATCAATCACGCCTGTAATCCCAGCACTTTGGGAGGCTGAGACGGGTGGACCACGAGGTCAGAAGATCCAGACCATCATGGCTAACACGGTGAAACCCCGTCTCTACTAAAAATACAAAAAAATTAGCTGGGCATGGTGGCGGGCGCCAGTAGTCCCAGCTACCCTGCAGGCTGAGGGAGGAGAATGGCATGAACCCGAGAGGCGGAGCTTGCAGTGAGCCAAGGTCGTGCCACTGCACTCCAGCCTGGGCCACAGAATGAGACTCTGTCTCAAAAAATAAAAATAAAAAAAAAGGCAGGTTGTGGTGTCTCACACCTGTAATCCAGAACTTTGGGAGGCAGAGGCGGGTGGATCAACTGAGGTCAGGAGTTCGAGACCAGCCTGGCCCACATGAGGAAACCCTGTCTCCACTAAAAATACAAAAATTAGCTGGATGTGGTGGTGAGCGCCTGTAATCCTAGCTACTCAGGAGGCTGAGGCAGGAGAATCGCTTGAACCTGGGAGGCGGAGGTTACGGTGAGCCAAGATGGCACCACTACACTTCAGCCTGGGCGGCAGGGCAAGACTCTGTCTCAAAAAAAAAAAAAAAAGGAAGAAAGAAAAAGAAAAAAGAAGATGGCCAGTAGACAAAACTCAATTTATGTTCTTTCTTTTCTTTTTAAGAGACAGAGTCTCGCTTTGGCGCCCAGACTGGAGTGCAGTGGCGTGAGCATGATAATGTGCTACTTTTCCATTTTCCTGTGTTGTTTCCACTACGTTAACAAATGAGCCTTAAAACACCGAGCACTGGCCAGGAGAAGTGGCTCACGCCTGTAATCCCAGCACTTTGGGAGGCTAAGGCAGGTGGATTGCCTGAGGTCAGGAGTTCGAGACCAGACTGGCCAACATGGTGAAGCCGGTCTCTACTAAAAAATAGAAAAAAATTAACTGGGCGTGGTGGCGGTTCCCTGTAATTCCAGCTACTCGGAAGGCTGAGGCGGTAGAATAGCTTGAATCCGTGAGGCAGAGGTTGCAGTGAGCCGAGATCGCGCCATTGCACTCCAGCCTGGGTGACACAGCGAGACTCCGTCTCAAAAAAAAAAACACACACACACTCACACTCACACACACAAACCGAGCACTGATCAGAGGGCGTCTGCTTCCTCCTCGGGCTGTGGCGCCTGCCAATCCCCAAACTCCCGACCGCCCGACAGCCCAACGGCGTCTCTCCGTTCCTCCTCTTCTCCCGGTACTAGGGTCTCCCTCCAGAAACAAGCTCGCATCCCTAAGCGGCATCTTGGCCAGCGCTGCGGGTGACCCGCCCAAGCCTCCACGAACGGACGCTTGTACAAAGTGAGGTCGGGGTACAAACGGCCCGACGGGAAATGCGGCCGCGCTCGCTCCGCTGCACTCGCAGCGGGGACAGGAAGCCGTTTTCTCACCTTCTCCTCGGCGGTCCCAGGTGTTCCAGAGCTGCAGCAGCGTCTCCTCGCAGAGGAAGCGGCCCCAGGTGTCCCGAAGCCGCGGCCCCTCCTGGGTGGGTCCTGAGGAAAGGAAACTCCGTCCTCACTGTGGACGCCCCAGGACGCCGCCGTGAGGTTCGGACTCGGTTCGCGCGCGCGGCGCTCCGGGTTTGGCAGGGCCGGGCGCCCCCTCGCGGCAGCTCTGGAGAATCTCTGAAAATCACCCTCTGGATTTTTCCAGGCTGAGATTTTGGGAATTTCAACTGAAATCGAGCCGGCCATCCCGAGCCTTGACCGGAACGCAATGAGCTAGTAATAAAAGAAAACGACCAGTTCACGCCTGTAATTCCAGCACTTTGGGAGGCTGAGGCGGGCGGATCACTTGAGGTCAGGAGTTCGAGACCAGCCTGGCCAACATGGTGAACCCTTGTCTCTACTAAAAATACAAAAACAAGCAGGCGTGATGGCGTGTGCCTGTAATCCCAGCTACTCGGGCGGCTGAGGCAGGAGAATCGCTTGAACTCGGGAGGCGGAGGTTGCAGTGAGCCGAGATTGTGCCACTGCATTCCAGCCTGCGCAACAGAGCAAGACTCCGTCTCAGAAAAAAAAAAAAAGAAAGAAAGAAAAAGAAGATGACCAGTAGACAAAACTCAATTTATTTTCTTTCTATTCTTTTTAAGAGACAGGGTCTCATTCTGTTACCCAGACTTGAGTGCAGTGGTGTAATCACGGCTCCTGGACTCAGCTTCCAGCTCCCGTGTTCAAGAGATTCTCCAACCTCAGCCTCCCAAAGCACTGGGATTACAGGTGTGAACCACTGTGCCCAGCCCCACCTGATTTTCTTGTATTTATTTATTTTAATTTTTAATTTAATTTTATTTTTTATTGACAGGGTTGGGTCTCATTATATTGCCCAGGCTGGTCTAGAACTCCCAAGCTCAAATGATTGTCCCAACTCAGCCTCCCAAAGTGCTAGGATTACAGGCGTGAGCCATCATGCACTGCCTGATTTTCTTTCTATCAGCAATAATGTATAGGACTAATTTGAACTTGAAATTTAAAAAAAAAAAATACCATTTACAATAGCACCCTCAAAATTGAATTTTTTAAGTATAGATTTAACAAAATACATTCCAATCCAAATACAATCCAAATATGCATTCAGAAAACCTTGGATCATGGTTGGGAAGAATAAAAAATATATAAATAAACTCAGATATTCCTTGTTTAGGAGCAGTACACTCATTACTGTTAGCTTTACCACAAAAGCTAAAGTAATGAAGAGAGTGATATTGGTGAAGGAACGGACAAATAGATAAACAGAATAGAATACAGAACCCAAAAGACCCAAATAAATACTGTCAACTGCTTTTGTCAAAGGGGCAAAAATATTCAATGGGGAAAGAAAAGTCTGTTCCACAGACGGTGACAGACCAATCAGAAACCATAGGGAAAAAAATGAATGTAGACAGAAACTTCATAGCTCACCCCAAAAAAATCACTGAAGATACAGTCTGTAGACTTAAATTTTCAAATATAAAATTGTAAAAGTTACAGAGGACAATCCACATGACTTTGGATTTGTGATGAGTCTTTAGATACAATACCAAAAGCCAGTTCATAAAAGAAAAAAATGATAATGTGGACTTTATTAAAATTTAAAATGACTACTCTGTGAAGTATCTTGTTAAGAGAATCAAAAAACAAGTCATAGACTGAGAGAAAATATTTACAAAACAAACCTGAAAAAAGACTTGTGTGCAAAATATACAAAGAAATTCTAATAACAAAAAGAAAAACAACCCAATTAAAATATAAAGTCACCTCACCAAAAAATATATACAGATGACATGCCCGGGTGCAGTGGCTCACGTCTGCAATTTCAGCACTTTGGGAAGGGGAAGCAGGCAATCACTTGAGGCCAGGAATTTGAGACCAGCCTGGCCAACATGGTAAAATCTTGTATCTACTAAAAATACAAAAATTAGCTGGGCATGGTGACTCGCGCCTGTAATCTCAGCTACTTGGGAGGTGGAGGCAGGAGAATCACTTGAACTGGGGAGGCAGAGGTTGCAGAGAGCTGAGATCACGCTACTGAACTTCAGCCTGGGCGACAGACCAAGACACTTTAAAAAAAAAAAAAAAAATTGGAGGTTTGCTGTCACAAGCCAAGAAACTAACAGCAGCTAAAGAGAGACCAGAAACAGATCCTTCCCTAGTGCCTTCAGAGGGAGCATGGCCCTGCTGAGACAGAGTAGAAATGGGACTCGGCCCACCCCCACTAACGCGTTGTTCCATATGTGCCCGCTGACCCCCAGACCTTGCAGCACCATACTCGCTGCAGGTGCCACACTCGCTGGCCAGACCTTGCCACCTGTCTGAAATAAACTAAGATAAGCAGCATCCTGCCATAAGTCTTACTCAAGGGGGTTGACTCCATCACCCGCTTGTGCACAAGGCCAGGAGAATGACTGATCCCTACGCCTGGCCTCATTATAACACTAAAGTCTCCACCCAGGTATGGGCTTTTCTGCTATTTTCCAATCACACAGCGTTTGTGTTAGCATGATTCTTCACTGCATCTGAGCACCCTTCACTCCACCCCATACATGTAATGACACTCACCTAACTCATAAATCAGGCATGTCACCCTCCTTAAGACACCACAGTGCACTCCCCTCAGGGAGCCAGCCAAGAATCCTTCCTCCTGGACAACCTTTAGGGCATAAGACTTACTATGTCCCTTTTCTGCTCAACCTTTAGGGGCATAAGACTTAATAAAGCCCGTCTGGGAAACTTGCTTGGCCTCGTATCAACTTCTGTTTCATGGGAGCCTAAGAACATGTAGTCGGGAACACTGCCAACATCTTTATTTCCAACTTCTGAACTTTGGAACTGTGAGACAACAAATCTCTGTGGTTCTAAGCTACCCATTTTGTGGCACTTTGTTACGACAGCCCCAGGAAACAAATGCAGGCACATTCTGCTCCATCTGCTGCTCTCTCCAGACCACAGCTCCTCCCCAAGCCCACCCCATGAGAGGCTGAGGACAGAAGCAGGACCCTTCACAGGCCACCATCACTGCTGGATGGTCACTTCCAGCACTGACTGTCTGGGAGCTCCAGCCTCAGTTCTCAGTTTCCTGGAGCGGATGGGAGGATGAGGACAAGGAGGAACGAGGGTGCTGGCCTCCCAGGAACTGTCCCTGAGCCTCCACCCTGCTGTCCCTGGAGCTGCCCCTGAGCCTCCACCCTGCTGTCCCCAAAACTGTTATTGAGCCTCCACCGTGCTGTCCCTAGAGCCCAGAAAGCCCAGGGCTGGCCAAACATCACCCCTCACTCCTCTGGCCCCTCCTCCCAGCCATCAACACTTTGGAAGAGGCATTAAGCCCCTTTTAATCTCTAGAAAGGTGCCTCAGGAAGGCACAGAGAGGTTACACCAGGTGGTCATGGTGCCTTACCTGTGTCTACTGGGCCCTGGCTGGCCCTTTAAGGGGATGAGGACGGAACAGCTGAGAGACCACACCCCTCAGGGGCCAGGGATAAAGCAAAGGGACAGTGAAGGAACCTGTGGGCAGGATGCTGAGGGTAGAGGTTCCTCCCCACAGGCACTGAGCAGAGGGTTCCTTCCTCCCTGAAGCTGCCCCCGAGCCTCCATCCAGACAGGACCTCCAACCACTACTAGGGGCCCAATCTCAGGAGGTTCAGTCCCAGACAAGGGTTCCAGAGACTTAAGTCCACTTTCCCAAAATGGACATGATGCTTCTGGCAAGTCAGGGACCTAGAACGTCCAGGACAGAGCCTTGCTGAGGACGGAAGGGAGCAACGTGCCCTGGAGGTCTTCATGCAGCCCGGGCCTCTGGCAGTGACCAGCCAGCACCCAGGCACCTCCTTGCTGGGTCTCCAAGCCCTGATGGTCACAGAAAAGGCCACAGGCCAGGGCTGGGATGGGCCCAGGGCTCTGCCTGTTACCTGGGAGGGCTGAGGGGTGGCATCCCCTGTAGCAGCTCAAGGCACAGTAGTCACTGCTGTTACTGTTGCCCTCTGAGTCTGGGGGAGCTGGCCTGGTGGGGGACGTGGGGGCCCAGTCCTCCTGTGGCAGATAGGCAAGCAGCTGAGCCCTCCACTCCACACACCCTGCTGGCAGCACATTCTCTGAGCTCAGGTTCCCCGGGAGGCTGGTCCCAGTGCCCTCCTGCTCCTCCTCCAGGACCACAGATTTCCAAGGACCCGATGGGCCACAGGTGAGCAGTGCAGTGGCCTCCTGGACGCAGGGCTCCGAGGCTCCTCATGGTGTGCCAGCAGCACAGTCCTGGCTCAGCAGCACACCAGCCCTGGGGGCCCCCATCCAAGTCTGGAACAGAGTGCGGGAGGAGGGAAGGGCTCAGGCAGCATGTTCAGAACTCATCCTGGGAGCGGCTGCCTCCTTTCTGGCAAGCCCAGCCTCCCTCCTCCTCCAGGAAGCTCTTCTGAGGTCCACACCCAGAGGCCAAGGAGCGCCTGTGTCTTGGATATTCTGTCTTTCCTCCATGTGCCAGCCCAGCCTCATCACGGGACCCCAAGTCCCTTCAGGCTCCTCACCGCTCCGCCAGCACAGGGCCTGGTGCTCACAGCACCCCAAACCAAGGTACAGATGGTGACATCTGCCCAGGACAGAGCCAACTCCTGACGGCATGAGTCTCAAGTCCTTTCAGCAGCTACAGAGACTGGGCATTCCCAACACACACACACACACACACACTCACACTCACACTCACACAGACACACACACACACACACTCACACAGACGCACAGACACACACACACACACACAGACGCACAGACACACAGACGCACACACACAGATGCACAGACACACAGACACACAGACACACAGACGCA
>NC_037677.1:36688-143638 GCF_003255815.1 Theropithecus gelada
CCCTCCTCCCACCCCCCTCCTCCCACTTCCTCCTCCCACCCCCATCCTCCTCCCACCCCCCTCCTCCCATCCCCCTCCTCCCTCTCCCGTTCCTCCCACCCAGGGGGCATGAACCGCCAGCCCAGCAGGGAGAGGAGGGCCTGATGCAACCCCCAAGTTGCTCACTGGTTCCTGGGCTGTGGGAGCCCAACAAGGCCACAGAGGGGGAAGTGCAGAGCCCACTCCTCAGCTGTGGTGCCAGCATGAAATCTGCGGGGACCAGGGGACAAGGCAGAGCAGGAGCCCAGAGGCAGTGAGAGCCCCGAGGGCAGTGAGAGCCCCAAGGGCAGTGCACACACCACAGACCCTTCCCCACGGCCACAGGACAGACACGTTCGCAGAAGGAGGAGGTGAGGCACATGGTGGGTGCAGACAGCCGCAAACCAGAGGGGATAGAGATAAGTCATGAGAAATTTACATTTTTCCATCAACAGTGGAACTGGAGACATGAGAACAAAAAGAAATCAGTAATGGAGAATAAAGCTAGTTTTTCCCCATTTGAGACACAGCGTATAGATTGAAATACACTGAATATACAAAAAAGGCTCCAAGCACTGACAAGGCTCGCATACTGGCTGCCAACCCTCATGAAAGCCAACATCTCGGGCAGGCCAGAGCTCTGGGCAACCCCTGCCCCCCACGCCCTGCCGTGGTCTCTACACACACCTGGAAGTTCCCATTGTGCACACTGTAGAGGGGCTAGAAGAACACCACTGGAGAGGACACGTTCTGGTAGAAGGTTCTCTTCACCTGAGGCCAGCAGAGGCCAATCAGAGGCCTGTGGGGACCCAGGTGGCCTGAGGTGGCCTGAGGTCACTGCAGAGGCTGAGCTTCCTTCCATCAGCAGGAGGCCCGCCCACCTTGTCCCTGCCACTGCCTCTCTCCCGTCTCATCACATTCCAACCCACTCTCAGGGTAGGACCCAACTGGGCCTCCTTGCCTAACGGCCTCACAGAACTGATTTATACTGAGGCAGGCATCCTTTACAGCATGAGCGCCACTGGTGGATTCAGAATGGGGAGTTACCAGCCGGGTCCTCCGCCCACAGAGGGAGCCAGCACCTGCAGGAACCCCATCTTTGACGTCAGCAGGTCTGTGGCTCCCAACCTACCCAGTGTCTCCTTGAGCACCAGACTTGCTGCCAAAGATCCACTGACCCTCCCACAAGGATGTCACCTGGGGCTCCAACCCTACACGTGCAAATAGACCTCCCCAACCTCCCCGCAAGGGTGTCCCCCATTTCCCCACCTCAGGGGTCACCACACTCATATCTCATCCAGTCACATGTCCCCTCTATTTCTCCCGCTAAGACCCTGCAATTCCCTCCACTTTGCTCTATCTCCACTTCTTTCACTGGCTCATGCCAAATCATCTCCCTGTGGGCACCCTATTGGCCCCCATTTGTCCACAGCAGGTCCCCCATGTCCCCTTGTCCCAGCAATCCATTCCTCAAAACATAAACTAGGTCGTATCACACAGTTTCACACTTTCCTTTGCTCCAAGGAGAAGTCAAGCACCCTCCCGCTTAGCCGCACTGAGCACCCCTCTCCCCACATCCTCTTCCTCACATCCGCTGCCTGACATGGCCCCTGCACCCCCTCTTGTAACCTGATATGTGGTACACGAGGCATGACAGTTTATTGAAGAAGGGTCTTTGTCCATCTTGTTCTCTAAGGCATCTGCCAGGGTGAGAACAGGGTCCTGTGCACGCCAGATGCCTCAACTGTACTTTCATAGAACTTGTGAACAAAGGAACAAACCAAGCTCCTCCAGAGGCAGAAAACTAGGACCTCCGGCTCTTGATCTCAGTGACTCTGGGTCTGGTCGGGACCCAGCTGCCCTTGTCTTTGGCCTCTGCCACAGATCCCCCTTCCCTTCTCTCCCTGGCAACTTGAGAACCCTCTTCTGGCCCAGAGTGGAGACTTGAAAAGCCCACTCCATCCAGGACCAGACAGTGGAGAGAGGAGGGGAGGAACCAGACAAGGGTGGCCCTTGACTCCCCACCAACCACACACTCACACATGCACACAGTGACACATCTGCACACATACACTAGCATGTACACTCTTACCCACTCACACATGTACACACACACTCACATCAGCTACCTACCTGGGTGATGGCTTGAACAGGAGGTAGGTCAGGCCAGTCAGCAGGAGAAAGACAGACACAGCAACAAAGGTGTTGCCTGGCTGCCCCCAGGGTGGGATCAGAGGGCCTGTGGCCAGGAAGGGCCCAGGGGCTATGAGCAGCCTCAGTGCACACATGTGCACACATAAACACATACATGCACACTCACCACACTTACGTGCACACACACACAGAGACACAGGCACACTCACCCTACTCCCATACACACACACGAAGCACACACATGTTCATGTCAGCATGTGTGTTCACACACACACCTGGCTCCAGTTCCTCCCCTCCTCATCACTCCAAGTTGACATCTCCTTATTTAGAGTGGGGAGTCTGCCCTGGACTGCTGCTCCCAGGAGAGAGGACCCCAGGGGAAGCCAGTCAAAGTGTTACCTCCCAGGCCTCTTCCTGCCTCTTAAAGCCCAGCTCATAGCTGAGAAGTGTGGTCATCAGCTCCAAGGCAGGACTGATGCTTCAGGTCAAGATGCAGTGGCCAGAGCTGACATTGCTCTGCAAATCAGAGAGTGGGTCCAGCTTCACTGGAACAGAGTGAAGCTACCTAAGGCTGAAGCCTCATGGGTCTGGGTGTGTCAGTCAGCACACCCAAGACTGGGGATCTGAAAGATTCCCAAGGGGCATAGTCAAGACCCTCTCAGACCAGGCACCTCAGTGGGAGACTGGAACAGAAAAGCCCCAGGCGGGACAGGACAGCAATGACTTCCTCTGGCCTCTGCAGCTACACCACGTGGTTTCTAAATATTACTTTCCCTTTCCTTCACAGTCTGCGGCTGGAAGTTCTTCCCAGCATCTTACTGGAGTCCTTCCTGCTATGACTGAAGAACACTTCACATGACTCAAATGCCAGCCCCTGCCCCAACTAGCAGCCCTGCATCTTTATTTTCTGCCAAAACCCTGCCCCTGCAGTAACCACGTGGACCCTCCCCTCCCAGGGTCCAAGCCCCCAACCCTGGATCTCACTTGGCAGGGACTGAGAACACTCACTGGGCCACAGGGGTCATAGGTTGCAGGGCCCTGATCCCAGCCCCCAAGCAGCCAGGATGTTCTTAGCAAAGGGCCCTGCCCCAGGTCTATAGCTGATACTCACCGTGTCTCCAGGGCAGGCACTGCAGCTCCACCAGGCTGACCTGCTCCCTCCCAGACACGCAGTGGTGGAAAGTGATGATGAAATTGTTGGATAGCGGGAGCACTGCCTCGGGTGGCAGCACTACAGTGCACTCGCTGACCCACGATATGCACTTATGAGCCCTAAAGCTAGAAACGGCAAGTGTCAGCACCATGGGGCTGCTACACTGTCCTGGTGTAGCTGCTGCCATCCTGGGGACCTCACCCTCATCCCTGTCCAGGGGGGCATGGCCCTCCACCCTCACCTGGTGAAGAGGAGCCCGGGGCTGGAGCCCTGGCCCAGCTCTGGGACAGACCAGTGGCAATCGATCCTGGGAATGTTGTTGGTGAGGCAGGTGAAGTTTCCAGCCCTTGGCCCTGGAGACAGTGACGGTTGGGAGCCCACAATGAGTGCTTCAGGGCAGAGCTGAGTTGGAGGGTGCAGGGGGATCTGACACCCTAGCAGGGTAGTCAGCAGTGAACCATCCCAGAATCTGTGCAGGGAAGCACTGGGAGGCCTGGAAGTGGTGGGCTCTGACCCATGGTTCACAGGCAAGTCAGACCCAGAGAGGCATCAAGAGGGTGAAGGAAGGGAGACCAGGGTCAGTCCAGGGACTGAAGGTGGGGAGATAAAGGTAGGGAGAATAGAGACGGAGGTCCAGGCTCACCCCTAGAGGACATGCCCCAGCACACTTTGGGCCAAACCTTTCCCGAGGGGCTCAACGTCGGACAACCCAGTCCCCCAAACATGCCCTAGTTATCCACTCACCTCATACAGACACTAGTGCCCAACTCTCACCTCGTCCAACCCCTGAGACAGAGACTCCCGAGCGGACACAGGTGCAGACACAGGTGCAGGCCAGGAGCCAGGTGCCAGGTGTCGCCTCATGGTCCAGCCTGCAAGGGGCTGGGCTGAGGGCCTGTGCGAGCCATCCCTGGTGCTCCCCATGAATTTCTCCCCAGCAGGTTGCTCAGTGGGTCTCCATCTGCACTCACATGGTGTCCTGTGAAAGATGCTGGGCACCACTGCCCAGGCTTTACCGATAAGGAACTGAAGCTCAGAAAGGCCACTTGACCCAGCCAAAGACTCATGGCTGCAGGGTGTCAGATGCACCCTCAAACTTAGATCCTGCACTCTGACTCAGCTTGGTCTCCACGTCTGCCAAGAAGGCTCCTCTCTGGGATGGGCATCCTCTGCCAGCCCATCCCCCATCCCTGGGCCCAGGCCCCATCCTGCAGGGGAGTCGGGATTGGGGGAACCAGTCACTACCAACAACCACCACAGGTGCATTTTCTACTGTAATTCTCACAGCAGCTTCACGAGGGAGAAGCGCTGTCCCTGTTCACAGGCAAGGAGCTGAGTCCCAAGGAGGGAAGGAGGGGAAATGACTTGCCCAGGGTCACACAAAAAACTTCTATGCATGCTTTTTTTTTTTTTTAAGACGGAGTCTCCCTCTGTCGCCCAGGCTGGAGAGCAGTAGTGTGATGTTGGCTCACTGCAACCTCCGACTCCTGGGTTTAAGCGATTCTCCTGCCTCAGCCTCCTGAGTAGCTGGTATTACAGGCTCCCGCTGCCATACGCGTTAATTTTTTTGTATTTTTAGTGCAGACAGGGTTTCACTCTGTTGGCCAGGCTGGTCTCGAACTCCTAACCTCAAGTGATCCACCCGCCTTGGCCTCCCAAAGTGCTGGGATTACAGGCGTGAGCCACTGCTCCCAGCCTCTATGCATTTTCTCTCCCTTTTGTCTTCTTAAATAAAGACCCATCCCAGAGTTCTGCGCCAGGAAGGTGGACGAGAGTGGCAGTGGGGTATCCACGCAACAGATGGCACTTCCTGAACTCTGCTGCACGCCTGTTCCAAGGTACCTCCAAAGGAGAGCACCACCAGAAGGGCAAAGCCCTCCACACCGGAGTGTGAGGCCTGAGTCCCAGGACCCTGGAGGAGCCAGAGGTTGGCTGGAGATGAGGGGCTGCATGTCAGGAAGCTCTTGGGGGTGGGAAAGCTGCTGATGCCCTATCACCCCATTTGCAGCTCCAGTGGTACACCCATAGCCCATAGGCAGGAAGCAGGGCCAACCTGATTACACAAGACTGATTAGTTTTAAGGAGGAGAAAAAAACAGACATGCACACAGACTACAGCACGCACACCCTTAAGGAACCCACACACCCTCAACGGGCAGCAGGCAGTACTCTAACCCCACTCCACCCCACTCCCAGCAGCCTGTCCAGGTGCCCACAGGACAGTCCCCTGTTAAGACTGATGATCAGGAATCCTCACTCTTCCCTAGAATGGAGCGTGCAGCCTGGCCCCAACAGCCGCAGCATGAAACCCCGTGGCAAGTTCTCTGCAGCAGTGTCTGTCCCTTCTCGCAGCAGTTACTGGAAAGGTGGGAATGGGGAGGACAGTCAGCCTGCTCTTGGAATTTGTGAGAGCAGGGTTGGGGTGACCACCAGGACCTGGGGGAAGCACAGGCACAACAGCCACAGCTGAGAGCTGACCCAGGCCCCAGGATGGACGACCACTGCCCCAGCAGTGGAGAAACACCCACATGTGTGGAGAATCAGGCCAGGCCAGCCACAGGCTAACCCAGGAGCAGATGGCTCGAAAGCAGGGAATGGGGTGGCTCCAAGCTCAGCAGGCCTTGTTTCTAGACAGGGAGACGGGATGGTAGGGCAGGACCCACATGTGACACCTGAGAGCTACAAGGGAGGAGGCCAGGACACCCCCTGGGGAGCACTGGAGAGGTGGATACTGCGACAAGGCAGTATGGCCATCTGAGGGGAAAGTCTTTGCTTTTCCTTTGCACTGAAAACTTACATCTGTACCTGGTAAGCTGAGCAGGGCAGGGTTACCACCCTCCTACAGATGAGGAAACCGAGGCTCAGACACCTGGGACCTGCCCAATACCTGGCTCCTGACACCTCTGTTCTTGGCACATTCCCAGCAGCTTCTACACAAGCCTGGGAACTTCCTGAGGGCGGTGTCTGTGAGTCACCCCTCAGTGCATGCCCCAGCAGAAGGCACCTCAATATTTTATAAATGGGGTGGAGATGCAGGCAGAGCTGCCTTCCCCCATCCTCGACCACAGGGCCAGGCAGTCAGGGCAGGTGCACACACCCCTACCTGCAGGCTCCCTGCTCATGGATGTCACTAGGAGGCAGAGGTTGCAATGAGCCAAGATGGTGAGATGATGCCACTGCACTCAAGCCTGGGTGATGAGCAGGACCCCTGCCTCAAAAAAAAAGCCAACAGGTCTGGGCTAACCTTTAGTTTCTTCTTCCATGAAATGAGGGAATTGGACGAGACATCTTTTACAGGCATCTCTAAAAGATGACAACTGGGATAACTGGGAAAGACCTACACTCTAGGAATCTGCCTGCTTGTTTGTTAAGTGATCTCTGATGACCTGTAATTCATGATTAGAGTTGGATGTCATCATTAGTAAGCCCTTACCCAAACTGTTTTTTTTGTTTTTTTTTTTTAATTTTTTTTTTTTATTATTGTACTTTGAGTTCTAGGGTACATGTGCCCAAACTGTTATGTTATTAGTTTTGGATTTAGGAACTCTGGGAAATTCTGCTAACTACATTTCTCTGACTTTCTCACATGGATCTAATCCAAAATTATTTCATAATTCTAAAGAAAATGAAATGCTCTTTTGAGCAAGGAGACTAAAAAAATCAAAGCAAACACATCCATCTTCCATTGCATATTGGTAAATGTATTACTCACTTCATTGAACCCCATCTAATCTTCCCAGCATAGAAGAAATTACCTCAGTGTATAAATAATATCTAAAATAGTATTTCATCTTTATATTCATGATCTGTCATGCATGTTTAGATTGTGACAGCTTAATATGTAGTATTGCTAGGTGCGTAAGAATAATGTTATACAAAAATCCTAAATTTTATATGAATACCTTTTGAGTAATGCACAAACTTAGCACTGCTAATGCAATGTACCATGCTAAATGTTTTGTAATTGTAAGTTATACCAGTAAATTACAGTTTACCAATGTACTGATACACTATGGAGACTTTAATTTCCATATTTCATAATGTTTTCACTTAAATTTTTTATTATAGTGTGAATAAAGTTTTGGATTTGAGACAAACAATCTTGCTAATTCTTATTAGTCGGTTCTTAGGACAGAAATAAATGTAGAATATTGGAGAAGATATTTATACAACGAATGGATCCAGAGTCTGTTATATACCCAAATTATATGACCCTATAGAAGGGCAAAGTGAGACTCTGCAAGATCTAAATGTTTGCTTAGGCTTCCTGCTTGCACAAATCAAGAGGAAGAGCTTAGCAGCCAAACTATTTAAACATTTTTTTAATTTTAAAAATAATTCATCACACACCAAAATGCCCCACATTTTACCTTAAGTCTCTAAATTGTTTCTAAGCTGTCTCAAATTCAAATTTCTATGCCATCTACAGAAACCTGGTCTCTAGCATCAGACTTTTTTTTAGCAGGTAAAAGTTGCTATTCTGGAACAAAGCAACAGTAAAAGGAATCAAGATGAGAAAATGTGGATCATTGGGCTAGGACAGCACCCCTACTCAACCAGATGCACCTGCTTGTTCATGTAGATTTCATCTAGAAAGATGCATTTCTTCATACAGTTTCAAATAACTTCTTCAGAGGCATGAGTCAGAGTTTCATTAACCACATTCAAGAGTGTTTTTCTTTATCAAAACACAAGGGCATATATGTAGATACTTGATGGTCTTTTGCAGATGAATTTGCAAAAGAAAGCTTCACTGTGAAAATATCATACATTAAATGTGTAATAAAACAGTGCTTGTTAAAATAGAAAGACTGACAGGTCATTATACCCTGAAGTGGATTTGACCTTTATTCTCTGAAGCATACGGATCATCTTTAATTCTAAAAGACATTGGAATTTTAAGAGAAATGCTCACACTTCTGAAAGTCAAGAACATTTAAAAGTAACCAGAGGTAAGTCCTGCAGTTCTCTGATATGGTCATGTTCAGTTTGCCCTTAGAATGAGGTCCTTTCCATGCTGAAAGGAGCAGGCTTAGAAATAATCATGTCTGTCGTGTATGAACTAAACTTGTTTTGGAGGCCGGGAGCGATGGCTCATGCCTGTAATCCCAACAATTTGAGAGGCCGAGGCGGGCGGATCACTTGAGGTTAGGAGCTTGACACCAGCCTGGCCAACATGGTGAAACCCCGTCTCTACTAAAAATACAAAAATTAGCCAGGCGTGGTGGTGTGCACTTGTAATCCCAGCTACTCGGGAGGCTGAGGCAGGAGAATCACTTGAACCCAGGAGGCGGAGGTTGCAGTGAGCCGAGATCATGCCACTGCCCTCCACCCTGGGTGACAGCACAAGACTCTGTCTCAATCAATCAATCATTTAAAAATAAACTTATTTTGGAGAAAACCTTCCGGGTTGGGTGTCTAACAGCAGTTCAGCATACAGACCTTGGCTTGGACACTACTGACATTTCCTATCCTCATCACCTCCTCCCAGGCCCACCACAGAATCTCTTGCCTTCATTTTATTCATGCCTTGTTAAGCCTATTTCATTGTTTTGTCATAATCTAAGGTATAAGAAGGATCAAGTAAGTTCGTTTTAAGTTTTCTGCCTTTCTAGGAAGACTTCAAGTATGTTACATTTTTGCTAGTTTTTTCCTCATTCCATAAATCTCACTTTTCCTGGCTTCTTAGAAAGACTTGAGATAAATCTTATTAACTTTTCAAAGTCTTTCTCCAGGCTCTTTTCTGAGATTTAATAAATCCAGCTCACAGTGAAGACTTCCCTTCTTGAATTTTAGGTCAGTTTTAATTTAAATAAATACTTCCCTATGGCCTGTCTGCATCTTTGCCTATAATATTTCACTCCTGAATGAGATTTTAAATCTCTTGAACACAGGAATCACATATTACATCTTTTAAAACAGCGTCTAAGACCATTGATTCATAAAGTGCATCGCATGTAAGAAATACAGCTGGGATACACAATTCGGTTACAGTGTTTACAGTTCATCAAGTATTCACTGTAAATAGACTTTATACCTCTATACTTTTGCAGCTACTGTGGGCCCCTCATGATTCATTGCATATAAACAACAACCATATAACCATCCAGTTCTCAGACTCTAACTTCTTAGACTAATTAACTTCCAATGGGGGTGGGGGGGGTACTGAGGGGCACTACAGCGTGACTCCAGCCACCCGGAACATTTAAAAATAACAAAGAGGGTATTTCAGGAGCTGTTGCTCAGGCCCTCCCCTCCAGGATATAGTGTGTCTGCATCTCCTCCCCCTTCACCCACGGTGCCTGCCTCAGGCCAGATCCTCTATTCCACTAGGATGAAACTCCTGAGTGGAATCCAGAACGAGCAGGGAATGAGAGAAGAAGAACTAGATGAAGAGGCTTCATTCAGAGCGGGACACGGATTCGCAGGCCCACTCAACAATCCATACCTTGGAGGGAATCCCCACTCTTTCCAGGGACAGCCCTGAGGTAGACAGGCTCTCTAGAAGGTGGCCAGAGGGGCTGTTCTTCCTCCTCCTGGCCAGTCAGAGCTCATCGCTGCTGTTTCTGGACTTGCCTCCCAAGATAAGATAACCCCGGAGCAAAGAACACTGTAAAGCTTTAGAGTAAATGATTCTACAACTAGCTTGATTTCTCGTTACTCATCACCAACTGGAAACAAAATCCTAACCTTGGGAAAACACGCACACACGCACACGCACACACACGCACGCACACGCACACGCACACGCGCACACGCACACACGCACGCACCCACGCACACGCACACCCACGCACACGCGCACACACACGCACTCACGCACACACACGGACATGCACACGCACACACGCAGACGCACACATGCACACGCACACACACACACGCACACCCCTTCTAGGAGTGGGTGGCATAGGGTTTTTCTTAAATAACTAAACAGTAGCAGGCCATTTGTGTAGAATGCTGATATATTGAAAATATCATTCATCCAAACTGTGGCTGACAAAAAGAATAATACATACCTAAGACATACTTGTATTATGTCCTAGGGCTCTTTATATATTCAGAGCCAGCTAAAAAAAATACATGGATAGAAACTGTTGCTTAAGAATCTTTCCCAGTAATGTTCACATATTAAGCTACTAGGAAAGGAGAGAGATTTTCCTATCTGGCGAGAAAATGATTGCATGGTCTGATTTATACAGAATAAATGTGTCTTCAAATTCAGTCTCTACCTCTTCACGCTGCTCTTTGAAACATTAGATTCACATGTGCAACATCATATGCAAATAAGTGTTTTCTGAAAATCTCATTGTAATTGCTTTTTTAAAAGAGACAAGGTCTCTCTTGCCCAGGGCAGAGTGCTATTCACAAGCATGGTCATGCATTGTAGCCTCAAACTCCCGGGCTCAAGTAATCTTCCCACCTCAACCTCCCAGGCAGTGCAGATAGGACTACAGGCACATGCTCCCAGCCTGCTACTTTCTCATTTGGCAACCTCTTAATCTTCAAATGAGAGCGGAGTATCCCTTATCAACTGCTAGGAAATAAAGATGGTGTGTCATTTCATATTCAAATACAAAGAAGAAATACATTTCTATAAGGTTAGTAATTAAAAAAAAATCTAGCTAAATAAAATAACCTTCTATAAGGTTAGTAATTAAACAAAATAACACATCTAGCTAAATAAAATAAATTATTTGCACACAGGTCCAGGGCATTAAAACAACTAAAAAGGAGAGAGAAATATTCCAACTTTTTTTAGTGTTGCAAAATGATATTTTCAAAGCAACTTAACTTTTAAAATTATCTTCAGTTACCAAAACTACTCAATTTTCCAAAATTCCAGATAAATGTTACTCATTAAAAAGGCTATTTTCCTGGTTAATTCTCAGCACACACATGCTTTCTATTTGCACAATATTCTTAGGCACTCTTGGTGCGCTAACACTGCAATGCCCTTATTCTGTGTGCTCTGAAGTCTTTAGGCGCTGCCCTTGTAGACAAAATATATGCGGATGCAGTCTCATCCCTGGTGTTTACCCTCTTTCCTGAACCTTGGCCATGATGTGCTCCCTGTAAGCATTCTCTTTCTAAAACTTCACAAGTGGGTAATGAATTTCTAATCATCAATGCATGGCCTGTAGTACTTCACAGGAAGTACATAAACAACTACTATCCTCAAATTTTCATCTCCAACATCATTTACAAAGACCATCACTGTTTTACAACCTAGTGATCTCACTCAAAATAAGTTTGCTACGTCTAAGTACTCTAAACAAGTGATTTCGTCTGTAGGCATTATATATGAATAGTGATGTCCTCACTCCTTTATTCACTTGGACATAAATGTTCTCTTTACTCTTTGTAAGGCATATACAGAGATGAATAAAATACAGACTGTGCCTTGGTATTACGGACTCAACATAGAAACAGACAAATAAACAATTTTAACACATGAATTTGAGTTGTGTTGTGTGCTCTTAAAGAGTGCCTTCTGGCTGGGTGCAGTGGCTCACGCCTGTAATCCCAGCATTTTGGGAGGCCAAGATGGGTGGATCACTTGAGCTCAGGAGTCTGAGATCAACCTGGCAACATGGTGAAACCCCATCTGTACCAAAAATACAAGGCCAGGCATAGTGGCTCACATCTGTCATCCCAGCAATTTGGGAGGCCGAGGCAGATGGATCACTGGAGGTCAGCAGTTTGAGACCAGCCTGCCCAACATGATGAGACACTGTCTCTACTAAAAATACAAAAATTAGCCATGTGTGGTGGCGCACACTTTTGATCCCAGCTACTCAGGAGGCTGAGGCAGGATAATTGCTTCAACCCGGGGGAAAGAGGTTGCAGCGAGCCAAGATTGAACCACTGCATTCTAGTCTGGGCGACAGAGTGAGACTCTGATTCAAAAAAAAAAAAAATTAGCCAGGCATTCTTACAGGATCCTTGGGGTGTCACTTTTCCGGCTGGAAACCTCTGTGGCCAGTGGCACCGTTCCCTGAGTTTTGCTCAGGCCCACTGGGCTCATTCTGCTCACCCGGCCTGGCAGGCTGCATTTGGCTCATGTGACAAGCCTGGATCTTATGCCTACCAAGGGCAAGCCAAGCATGGAGCGGTGAGACGTGTGTGAGTGAGTGAGCGTGGGTTCTGGCCATTGCACACAGTCAACCATGCTGCAGTGGGGCAAGCAGCTCCAGGTGCCAGCATGGGTGCTGGCTCTCTACGAGGCTGTGGCTGGACCAAGTGCACTGCCAGCAGCTTCCACAGCTGGCACTAGGGAATACAGTGGCACGGTGAAGCTTGGAGACTTCAGGAACCACAGGGCTCCAAAGAGGGAGTTGCAGCCCTGGCTTGGGGAGCTCCCAGGTCTGGGCACCCTGAAGGGCCACAGAATTTCTCTCCTTCTCTTTGCCTGCAGTGTGGCAAGGAAGGGGCGTATTTCAGCTCTGTTTGTCTTACAGCTCTTTCAGTCCCGCCATTTGAGAGGTCCTGAGTTCTTGTCCTGTGTCCAGGAAGAATGAGGTATGCAGACAATGGAGGGTGTGAAGAGGAGCTTAATTGAGTGACAGAATAGCTCAGAGGAGGCCCTGGAGTGGATAGTTCCTCTCTGCAGCTGGTTGTCCTAATTTCTGCTCAGCTTCAGCTGAGCCAGGAGCTTTTATGGGCCTCAGAGGGGAGGAAGTGCACACTGATTGGTCCATGCATGGCCATGGGTGGGCCAGGAAAAGGCACCACAAGTTCCCATTTTGATCCATGGGATTGGCAGCAGTCCCCAGCCTTAAGGTCCTCCCTGGCCTGAAGGTGGGGCTTCACTAGGGACCCACCCACTTCTGCCCAGGAACCTGTCTGCCTCCTGCTGCTGTTCATGGCACCCATGTTGTAGGTGCCAAGGTGTGCCTGCAGGCCAGCACCAAGCTGCCCTCAGCTCCCCTTGGCTTCCTTCCTATGCTCATCGACACCTAAAGTCTGGAGTGGGCCAAGGCTGGGGGCTGGCGTGTCAGCACTGCCCTGAGTGTGTGCACACCTGGCTGGGCTGTGAGAGTGTCTGCTCTGAGATTGGAGCAGGCATTGACAGCAGGGAGAAGCCAGGTGGTGGGAGCAGGCACATCCAAGTCTGTGAGGGAAGGGGGGCCTTCCTGAGGGCCCCCAAGAGTGCAGGGATGCCTGGGTCCACAGCCGTGGTTTGGGTGGCTGCCGCTGTGCCTTGGGGGACAAGGCTCTTGTCTGCTCCATGCAGTGGGAGGTCTGCAGATATAATATCTGGATATGATACCCTTTTAAATTTGTCCTAACTTTTCTGTAACACTGTTTAAAGTGACCCATATTGCATCATTAATGTCATTAATTAATTCATCGTAGAAAATATGAACCAGTAACCTATGACTCGCCGACATTTTAATAAATTTCTAATATCCACAGAATTCCTTGGACACTAGGAAGAAAAAGAAAATGAGAGCTTGTTAAAGTGACAGAAGCCAACCTCCCTCACACAGTCAATGGTATTTTGACTCCTTGCTTCAGTGCTCCTCTTATACCAAGAAAGAAAAACACAAAGGAATAGAGTTGATGGTGTAGCCATTGTTAGGAAACTTAAAATTGTCAGTTTCAACCTTCACTGAACTTGAAAAATGTACTATTTTTAGTCACATTTCCAATGTCAGTCAAACCGGTTTCACCAGTTTTTCCCCTACTCAGAATCCAGGTAGGCCCAAATCAAAAATGCTTTGTTGTCAACACGTACAAGAATACCCAAACACCCATCCAAATGTTCACCATGAAGTATGAATGACGCCTGAGAAAGCAAAATCAAACAAATTGGTTCCTACTAACAGTAAATTTAAAGTAATTGAGAAACATGGTCAGTTTTGTACACAAGAATTAGGGTAAAATGTTGAATACAACAGGAGATCAAGTTAGAGCACTTGAAAGAAACACATGAAAAAAACAAGCCAACTAAAGTAAAAATATATAAAAATGTAGTGAGATTGACCATGTGTTCATAATTGTTAAACTTGGATAAGAGGTACATGAAAATGAATCACTCCCTCTCTTCACTGACTTTTGCTTATGTTTGTAATTCTCCGTAATTAAAAAAGCGGAGAAAATAAATCTGAAAAATCCAATTTGTGTTTCTTTCAGGTCTTCTTTAAACAACTAAATATAAAAATAGAAAATGGTTAGAATATGTATAAAAACAAGATGCATTATAGTATAAGTTTTCTGGGGGAAATTAATACAGTACAGAATATTGAATTAATCTCGGGGAAAAAAGACCACCAATTAACCATGAAACTGTTGTGACTCTTTTTTTTTTTTGACATAGGGTCTCGCGCTGTCGCCCAGGCTGGAGTGCAGTGGCCGGATCTCAGTTCACTGCAAGCTCCGCCTCCCGGGTTCACGCCATTCTCCTGCCTCAGCCTCCCAAGTAGCTGGAATTACAGGCACCCACCACCACATCCAGATAATTTTAGTAATTTTTGTAGAGATGGGGTTTCACCATGTGGGCCAGGCTTGTTCCGAACTCCTGACCTCAGGTGATCCACCCGCCTTGGCCTCCCAAAGTGCTGGGATTACAGGTGTGAGCCATCGTGCCTGGCCAAATCATTACTTTTGAAGAAATAGTTAACAATGATAATTTCTTTTTGAATGATAATAACTTTTATTAACAAGTTAAACATATTTACATGCAATGTTGTACATTTTTTGTATTGGGTGCAGTGGTCCATGCCTGTAATCCTAGCACTTTGGGAGGCCAAGGCGTTGGATTGCTTGAGCACAGGAGTTTGAGACCAGTCTGGGAAACATGGAGAAACATCTTATCTACAAAAAAATACAAAAATTAGCCAGGTGTCGTGGCATGTGCCTGTAGTCCCAGCTACTCAGGAGGCTAGATGGGGAGGTCAAGTCTACAGTGAGCCAAGACTGTGCCACTACACTCTAACCTCAGTGACACAGTGAGATTGTGCCTCAAAACATTTTTATTTAAAATAAAAGTAAACAAAATGTTTATAAATTCCTCTCCAATGATTTACTATTCAAGCTCTGGACTGATTATGTGATTTTCATGACAATGACATACCTGCTCTACTCTCAGACAAGCACAGTATAATGAATAGAAAAATTAGGAGTGCTATTGACTGAATTGTGTCTGCCCAAAATTCATATCGTGAAGCCCTAACTTCTCATGTGACTGTAATATGGCCTTCATAAGGATAGGGCCCTGATACAATGATACAATAGAATTAGTGTCCTCATAAGAGACATCGAAAAAGTCTCTTCCTGTCTCTCTCTCTCTTCTCCCACCATGCGAGGACACAGTGAGAAGGCAGCTGTCCGCTAGCCAGGAAGCAGGTGCTCACCAAAAACCAAATGGGCTAGAACATTAATTTTGAACTTTCCAGCCTTCAGAACTGTGAGAAAATAAATTTCTGTTGTTTGACCTACCCCATCTATGAAATATTGTTATGGTAGCCTGAATAGACTAATAAGAATAAATTAAAATTCCATATCCCTTGACTAAATTTTATTCATGTCTTATGCTTTGGCAATCTTTGGCCAGTACTGCTATCAGTTAATTTTATTTTTCATTCCTCTATTCCAGTTTAACAAAGCCACTGCAGTGACAGAGGAGAGAAAGGATAAGCAAGGAGTAGAGAGAATCTATATGCCAGGCAAGTGCCTCATTAAATGTTAACTTTTTATGATTCACGGTGCTTAAGTGTATTAAGACACCAAAATGTGTTTTATGAAAATTGAAGGTGAATCTGAATGGAAGACATTTCCTTGATTTAGCCCCTGTCTTGTCCAACCAAGGTAAGGTTACAGAGGTGAAGTTTTATCATGTAAATGCAACGAGTACTTGCCTTGGATTCAGAAAAATTTGGGTATATGATCCTGGAAAACCCACTCAGACATTCTGAAATTTAGTTTCTCCCATGTTAAACAGGAGCAATAATGTCTACCTTACAGAGCATCCTGAGAATCGAGATAGCACATAGTACTATGCTAAATGACCGCTGTTACTGCTAAGAGAAAGAAGTTAACTCAGAGGAACTTTGGTGTTTGAACTGACAAGCAATAAATGCTGAATGCAGTGCAAAATTTTGTCTCTAAGAACTACACATCTAAACTATGCACTACACATAGAAAGGCAGTATTTAAAAACCTAAGGCTAACTATATAGTTTTCTTTTAATGGAAAAAATCACAAGAAGCCTGCACTCCATTTGTAGAATTGTTACTTCCTCATATCTAGAGCTACTTGTGGCCTTAGACTTGGCTATTTCTATAGAGCTAAGCTCTTGTCCCAGCTTCTTGTTCCTAGACACACAGCTCTGCCTCTGGCAGTTTTAAACCAAAAACAAAATTTCAAGCTCCCCCGCCACCCCAACTATTTGAATGGACTCCCTCCTAGGCCAGGTCACTCTAAAATGCAACCGGAAGGATTAGTTCAGGCCATGGTGGGAAGTGGGGGTCAGACATGCCTCATTTATACCCTCCAGTGTTAACATCAACACAGACCTCAAGTCTGATGAGAAACATTTACAACCTGTTCTCTCTGAAGCCTGCGACCTGAAGGCTTAATCTGGATGACAAAGCTTTGGTCTCCACTACCTCTTATTGTAACCCAGACATTCCTTTCTGTTGATAGTAACTTTTTCGACCAATTGACAATCACAAAATTTAAAATCTACCTGTAAACTGGAAGCGCCCCCACCCCCAGCCCCACGCTCAACTCGTGCACCATTCTGGACCAAACCAATGTCCCTCTTAAATGTATTTGATCGACGTCTGACTCTTTTCGTCCGCAGAGTGGAGAATTCTAACCCTGCGGTGTGATTCCTGAGACCTGTGCCTAGCTAGTGGTTTCAAGCCTTATTTACAACGATGAATTTTGATTCTTTTCAATTAAAAAAATCTTTCATTTGATTAATCTCATGTTAATGAATAGAATGGAATTGTATTCCAATGACCAAAAATAAGTCAGCAGTGATAGAAAAGAAAAATTGTTCCCAGATCAAGACCTATTTGTCAATAGAAAAGCACCAAGAAGTTATTACTTCCTGCAATATATAAATGGAAATGTCCAAAAAGAGTCAACTAAACCTGAGTTCAAAAAAAGGGAAATCACAGACTTCTGTACGCTGTTGATTGGAATTCATTATTAGACCTAGAAAATGTAAAATTATACAGTCACTTCTATGCGTGTGCATGTGTGACACACACTGTTACAGGATCCTTGAGGTATCACTTTTCTGGCCGGTGGTGCCGTTGCCTGAGTTTTGCTTGGGCCCTCTGGGCTCGTTCCACCCACTTGGCCTGGAAGGCTGGGCTTGGCTTATGCTACCAGCCTGGATCCCACGCCTGCCAAGGGTGAGCCGGGCACGGGGCAGTGAGAGGTGTGTGAGCGAGCATTGGGTCTGGCCACAGCGCAGTTAGACATGCCGGCTGCTGCAGTGGGGCGGGCAGCTCCAGGTGCTGGCACCAGCTCTCTGCAAGGCTGCAGCTGGACCAGGTGTACCGCAAGCACCTTCCACGGCTGGCACCAGGGAACACGGTGGTGCCTGGAAGCTCAGAGATGCCAGGAATCACAGGGCCCTAAAGAGGGAGTCATAGCCCTGACTCAGGGAACTCCCAGGTCTGGGCTCCCCAAAGGGCCACAGCTCTTCTTTCCTTCTCTTTGCCCACAACACGGCAAGCGAGGGGCATGTTTCAGCCCTGTTTGTGTTACAGCTCTTTTAGCCATGCCATTCGATGGGTTCTGAGTTCTTGTCCCGCGACCAGGCAGAATGAGGTACACAGTCAGGTGGAGGGTGAGGAAGCCGAAGAGGGGTTTACTGAATGACAGAACAGCTCAGAGGAGACCCACAGTGGGTAGCTCCTTTCCACGGCCAGGGTGTTCTGAGTGTTCAGCTCCTAGCAAGGAAGAGGCCCTGGAGTGGAAAGCTCCTGTCTGCCGGCAGGTCATCCCAATGTCTGCTCAGTCCTAGCTGAATCTGGAGCTTTTATGGGCCTCAGAGGGGAGGAAGTACATGCCAATTGGTCCATGGGCAAGTCCAGAAAAGGCACCACAAGTTCCCACTCTGGTCTGCGGGACTGGCAGCCCAATCACCAGTCTTTAGGATCCCCCTGGCCTGAAGGTGAGGCCTCACCACACACCCCCTTCCACCCTGGAACCTGTTTGTCTCCTGCTGTCGTTCACAGTGCCCAGGCTGTAGGTGCCAAGGGGTGCCTGCAGGCCAGTGCCAAGCTGCCCTCAGCACCCCCAAGACTTCCCTCCTATGCTCATCAGCACCCAAAGTCCAGAGGGAGCCGAGGCGACAGGGGGCTGGTGTGTCAGCACTGCCCTGAGTGCGTGCACACCTGGCTGGGCTGTGAAAGCACCAGGCTTGGCCCCAACTCTGCCCGGAGATTGGAGCAGGGGCTGACAGCAGGAAGAAGCCAGGCAGTGGAAGCAGGAATTTTGGAGCCTGTGGAGGCCTTCCTGGGTCTCCTATTGTTCCTGGCTCCTGCCGCTGCCATCAATACTACTGCCATATACTACTCCAGATGCCGAAGGCACATATTAAACCACCACGGGGTAAGAGCATCTACCAAAAACAATCAGAATCTTCAAATAAAATATTGTGTAAATACATAAATAGATCTTCAGATACTCTATTTTGTCAGACTTTGCCTAGAATAACTTAGAAAACTTCTGATATTCACTTGTAAAGTAAGAATGATTGATACATACATTAATATGGAAGAGATAATTATTAACCTTAAATACACAAGGACAGGGCAGAAATAGAATTTTACATCAGAAGATGTTATTTCTCATTACTATGAGATATTATTACCTAAGTTTCAAAAATAGTGATGAAAGGAGTCAAGCTCTGTAAAAATATTTAAAGAAGTTTATTCTGAGCCAAATATGAGTGACCAAGGTTCAAGGCCCAGTCTCACATGGTCATGAGAACATTTGCCCAAGGTCGTTGAGCTACAGCTTGGTTTTATATGCTTTATGGAGACATAAGACATCAATCAAAACATTTGGAGCATGCGTTGTTTCGGTGTAGAAAGGAGGGACAACTTGAAGAGTTGGGACTTACAGGTCATAGGCAGATTCAAAGATTTTCTGATTGACAATTGGTTGAAAGAGTTAAGTTATCTAAAGGCGTGGAATCAATAGAAAGGAGTGGTTGGGTCAAGATAAGGGGTTGTGGAGATCAGGATTCTTTTTTTTTGAGGCGGAGTCTTGCTCTATGCCCCAGGCTGGAATGTAGTGGCGCGATCTCGGCTCACTGCAAGCTCCGACCCCCCGGGTTCATGCCATTCTCCTGCCTCAGCCTCCCGAGTAGCTGGGACTACAGGCGCCCGCCACCTCGCCCGTCTAATTTTCTTGTATTTTTAGTAGAGACGGGGTTTCACCGTGTTAGCCAGGATGGTCTCGATCTCCTGGCCTCGTGATCCGCCCGCCTCGGCCTCCCAAAGTGCTGGGATTACAGGCGTGAGCCACCGCGCCCGGCCCAGGATTCTTATTATGTAGACAAAGCCACCCTTTAGAGACAATTGATGGTAAATGTTTCTTATTCAGGCCTCTAAAGGGTGCTAGACTCTGAGTTTCTCTTCAGGATTGGAAGGGCCTGGACCAGCGAAACATCTACTTACATTATTAGAGGTTCTTTATAGATACAATTTCCCTCCACAAGAATGGCTTTGCAGGCCATTTCAAAATATTGTAGATAAACATATTTGGGGGTAAAATATTTTGATTTCCTTCTTTATCTGTCATGTGACATTATGCCAGGGTCAGATTGGAAAATAAGCCATGTTATACAGGGTTAAATAAAACCCATCTGATGAGATTTTATGGTTTGTAGGCATGACTCCCTAGGTTACCAGAAAGGGACCCCATCTGGAACCCAAGAGAGGGTTCCTGGACCTCACGGATTAAAGAATTATTATAGGCAAGTCCATAAAGTGAAAGCAATTTCATTAGGAAAGTAAAGTAATAAAGGGATGGCCACTCTATAGACAGAGCAGCAACATGGGCTGCTTGACTAAATATGCTTTTCGTTATTTCCTGATTATGTGCTAAACAAGGTGTGAATTCATCATGAGGTTTCCAGGAAAGAGGTGGGCAATTCCCGGAATTGAGGGTTCTTTCCCTTTTAGACCACATAGGGTAACTTTCTGATGTTGCCATGGCATTTGTAAACTGTCATGGCACTGGTGGAAGGGTCTTTTAACATGCTAGTGCATTCTAATTAGTGTGTGATGAGCAGTGAGGACAACCAGAGGTCACTTTTGTAGCCGTCTTGGTTTTGGTGAATTTTGGCTGGCTTCTTTATTTACCACAACCTGTTTTATCAGCAAGATCTTTGTGACCTGAATCTTGTGCTGACCTCCTATCTCATCCTGTGACTAAGAACACCTAACCTCCTGGGAATGTAGCCCAGTAGGTCTCAGCCTTATTTTACCCAGCCCCTATTCAAGATGGAATTGCTCTTGTTCAAATGCCTCTGACACCTAGACCACTTAGATAGGAATTTGGACAAGAGAAGAAAAGGGTCAGTTTCATCCTCAATAGCAATAAATAACACTACATAAGTAAATATATGTGATAGTAATTAAATTTAACCTCCCATAGTAAACCTTCCATGTGGATTCTTAAGTTTTTTTATTTTGTGTACATATACATGAAACTTAACATCTGTGACTATTATGAAGACGAAGCATACGTCTAGGAAATTAATGTACTTAATGGGGAAATGAAGAATACTGTGTAACTTAACATAATGACACAGGAGCCTGGAAGGAAAAAATTCTGTTCTTTAATCCTTAGGGTTTTCTCAGTTGAAAAATAAAAAAGCAAAGCCATGGACAATGGAACTCATCCACTCCCAAAAGGAAGAAGAAAAAAAAGGCCGGGCGCGGTGGCTCAAGCCTGTAATCCCAGCACTTTGGGAGGCCGAGGCGGGTGGATCACGAGGTCAGGAGATCGAGACTATCCTGGCTAACATGGTGAAACCCCGTCTCTACTAAAAACACAAAAAATTAGCCGGGCGAGGTGGCGGCACCTGTAGTCCCAGCTACTTGGGAGGCTGAGGCAGGAGAATGGCGGGAACCCGGGAGGCGGAGCTTGCAGTGAGCTGAGATCCGGCCACTGCACTCCAGCCTGGGAGACACAGTGAGACTCCGTCTCAAAAAAAAAAAAAAAAAAAAAAAAAAAAAAAAAGGAAAGCGAAGCTCAGGAGGAATGGAATACACTGAGATTTATACACCAGGCAGAAAAGCAGTTGTTCTTGATCCCTTTCTGATGAGATAAAGACCTCTAAAATCTTGGGATGCAGCTGAGATTGCTATTTAAGTGGACAGAGCATTACAGGCCAGCTCCTTTGTGAGCTCCATGCCCCACATGTGTGCGGCTTCCAGCATAACCTGCCTGTACTTGTTGCAGCGGGACTACGATGTGGGTTTCCATGGCAAAAGCTCCTGGAGTGATTCCCTAGGGGTCGAAGTTTTCTTCCGGGAGGAGTGGCTAAACCCAGTAAATTTTCCTTTCACAATCTTAACGCTTCCAAGCTTTCCCTCTCAAAGTTTCTTCTCCCCACCACGCGCCCACCCCCCCCACCACAAAGTCTGTATATAGATTGAGCAGTTCAGTTGATTTTGTGAGAGAGAGAGGTTAACTTGGTGACATTGTTTGAACCATACATCAGTTCAGGGAATGAGAACGAAACCTAAGTTTTGACATTGTAAAGTTTTCTTTCAAGCATAGCAACTCTGCCTCATTTATGTTTCAGACAATGTTCCATCATCAGTGTATTTAAAATATTGAAATGACCAAACTCAATGATTTTATGTCTCTTTGCAATGTAATACATAAGCTCTTTGTAGGACAAAAGCTGAATATAATTGGTGGACTATTAAATGAGAATTGTATGTTTCACCAAACTGCTGAGCTACTAAATTCTAAAAGTTGTCTGTTAACTAAACAATAGGAGATTAGCTGGACACACTACTTTTTATTTATAATAAGTAATTTTTATTTATAATATTTTTATTTATAATAAATGTCAGCAATGTTAAGATATATCAGCCCTATTATTTTACCACCATGATGATTATAGCACTTTTAATCTCAAGCTATGTCTTACAGAATGTATGTTCCTTTGAATAAAAATTTCACTTTTTTCTTTTTTTGAGACCAAGTCTAACTCTGTTGCCCAGGCTGGAGTGTACTGGCATGATCTCGGCTCACTGCAATCTCCACCTCCTGGGTTCAAGTGATTCTCCTGCCTCAGCCTCCTGAGTAGCTGGGATTACAGGCATGCACCACCATGCCTGGATAATTTTTGTATTTTAGGTAGAAATAGGTTTTCACCATGTTGGCCAGGCTGGTCTTGAACTCCTGACCTCAAGTGATCTGCCCGCCTCGGCCTCCCAAAGTGCTGGGATTACAGGTGTGAGCCACTGCTCCTGCCCTAAGAATTTCTTATAATCATGCTTAGGCATAAGAATAACTCAAAACAAACAAACAAACAAACACGGAGTTTCGTGCTTGTTGCCCAGGCTGTAGTGCAATGGCTCAATCTTGGCTCACTGCAGACTCCACCTCCTGAGTTCAAGTCATTCTCTTGCCTCAGCCTCCTGAGTAGCTGAGATTACAAGGACCTGCCTCCACGCCCAGCTAATTTTTGTATTTTTAGTAGACAGGGTTTCACCATGCTGGCCAGGCTGGTCTTGAACTCCTGACCTCAGATGATCCACCTGCCTAGCATCCCAAAGTGCTAGGATTACAGGTGTGAGCCACTGCGCCCAGCCAAGAATAAGTTTTAAAGTTCTTAAATCTCCATCAAATTGTTAAACTACAGAATGATTAAATATAAAATTTGTAATATTGTAATAACTGCTCAGATTATTCTTTGTTGTAGGAGAAGGTTTAGCATCTTATAAAAATTAGGTCTGAGAAGAGCAGATGTTTCTTTAACCAGCCAGATGCAAATAACTATAAGGTCACACTACCCGATATGGTAGCCAGTGGTCACTAATATTTAAATTAGATGAAATAAAAAATACAGTCCATCAATTGCACTGGCCTTTCTGTCAAGTGCTAAACAGATCTGTGTGGCCAGTGGCTACTCTATTGGATGGTGCAGACACAGGACATTCCCATTATCTCAGAGAGTTCTCCTGGGTATGGCTGCTCTAAGGAGAAGCCTCCAGAAAAAGGGAAGCTAGGTCGATGAGGAGTGTAGGGGAAGGGAGATGAGCTCAATGGCCATCTTTCCTCAATGTGCAGCCATTCTTCCTTTTTACCAGTGTCATCTCATAATGGGAAGAAATAGATGAAAGGTTTTCTCTCTTACAGAGTTTGAAATGCTGCTTGTCCTGTGATGAGCTCAATCAGGGTTGATTGAATGATGCCTCACTTTCACGTAGAGATGTAGCCCAACAAGATTTCAACAGAGGTGGTATTAAGTTGTTTCAAATAACGAATCCTTCAGTATGAAGGCATAGTGAATCTAGTTATTACAGAAAAATATGCCCTTGACAAATTGGGAGAAGGTTACTTTTACATTCTAGCACTCTCTTAAGTATCAATGGACTCTTCTAACAAAAGGTGTCAATAAGCTTTATGAGTCTTCAAAGATGTCTGTATGGCAGATAAAGTGTCAGTCTTTAAAAGGCTACTGTGCCGTTCCAGATAGGCACAACAATTTTGGAAAAGAGGGAAAACATGTTTCAGTTAAAAACTTCGGGACCCAAAGGAGGCAAATGTGTTTGGGCTAAAACATAGCCAGAACAGAGAGAAAAATCACCTATTTTAAAGTAACTGATATATAATATTCAATGATTTTTATGGCAAATGATTTCAACATGGGCCAGAAAGCTGCACTTATTTTCCTGATGCTGCCAGATAAACCATGGGTGTGTATTTTTGTTACGATATTACTCCTTGAATTAAAAAGTATGCAAATACATTTATTTATTTATTTATATTTTTTATTTTTGAGACTCTATCGCCCAGGCTTGAGTGCAGTGGCACGATCTCGGCTCACTGCAAGCTCCACCTCTTGGATTCAAGCAATTCTCCCGCCTCAGCCTCCCGAGTAGTTGGGATTACAGGTACCCACCATCACGCCTGGCCAATTTTTGTGTTTTTAGTAGAGACGGGGTTTCACCATGTTGGCCAAGCTGACCCTGAACTCGTGACCTCAAGTGATCCACCCACCTCAACCTTTCAAAGTGCTGGGATTACAGGCGTGAGCCACTGTGCTCAGCCAAAATACATTTATTTAAATTAAAATTCCCCTAAGCACTTGTGTTTGTGTACATGTCTGTGTGTATAGGTATGTGTATTCACCCATTCTCACACTACTATAAAGAACTACCTGAGATTGGGTAGTTTATGAAGAAAAGAGGTGGAATTGGCTCACAGTTCTGGAGGCTCTACAAGAAACACGGATAGGTGGTCTCAGGAAACTTACAATCATGGTAGAAGGTGAAGGGGAGGCAAGCATGTCTTACCACGGTGGAACAGGAGGAAGAGAGCAAAGGAAAAAGTGCTACACATTTTTAAACAACCAGATCTCGTGAGAACTCACTCACTATCAAGAGAACAGCAAGAGGGAGATCCACCCCCATGATCCAATCACCTCTCACCAAGTCCCTCTCCCAACACTGGAGATTACAATTAGACATGAGATTTGGGTGGGGACACAGAACCAAACCGTATCAGTATATTTTTTAGATGTAACTGAAAGTGTTGTGGGAAGGCAAATGTAAGTGATGTCTGTAGTTATTGATACATGCTCTGACTGGTGTCACTTCATCTCTCAAAAAGATTCAACAGCACAGAAAGGGTTCAGAACCACAGTTGCCAACTGGCTGTAAGAAGCAAAAGAACGAAACAGGTGCATATAACAATAAATAAATAAAACCTCATTTTCTTGGTGAAGAAGAAAAAGGAAAATAAAGAAGAAATTAGATTTCCAACCCTTTTGCTCTTAATAAAAATATAAGATTTGATCCTTTCAATCCCCACCGGAAATCAACAGTTCTCTACACACAAGTTACTAATTTTCTTGGTTAAATTGATATAATCAGTACCGTATATATTGAGCATATATATGTAGACATGTGTATATATATATGTGTGTCCCTCTTAGCTTAAGAAATCTACCCCGCACTCCTCATCTCCATTCAGTCATGAAAAAAATCAGCATCTGGCAACAGGGTAAACTTACTAGAGTCATTTTTTTTTTTTTTTTTTTTTTGAGATAGAGTCTTGCTCTGTCGCCCAGGCTGAACTGCAGTGGTGCAATCTCGGCTCACTGCAACCTCTGCTCCCTGGGTTCAAGCAATTCTTGTGCCTCAGCCTCCCGAGTAGCTGGGACTACAGGTGTGTGCCACCACACCTGGATAATTTTTGTATTTTTAGTAGAGATGGGGCTTCACCATGTTGCCCAGACTGGTCTTGAAGTCCTGGGCTCAAGTGCTCTGCCTGCCTTGGCCTCCCAAAGTGCTGGGATTGCAGGTGTGAGCAACTGCACACAGCCTAGAGTAATTCTTTACCAGAATTGGTACTTTAGGAATTTTAGCTACGCCATTTAATTTTCCTCAATATTTGTGGACTAACTAACTTGATAAAAGTGAATTGCCTTGAAAGAGGTTGAATTCAAAATTATTTTCTTCTTCTAGGACATGTTTACAGATCTCTGGATATACATACTGCAACTCAAAGAGAAAGCTGTAACTGCTATGATGTGTCACAGACCAAGTTGGAATCCACTCGCCACAGTCTAGGTGACCTCAGCTCACACCTGAGTGGACCGACTCCTCAGTGTTCTCATGATCTGCAGTGCTGGAATTCTCACTCCAGGAAGTGAACAGAAACCACACACTCATCCCTGACCACGTGCCTAAACATAAACTGGCCGCAGATTTGTTCAGGCAATATACTCATTTCTACTGGAGAAAATCAGGAGACCCACTGAAGAAAAGCTTCAGGCAAACAATTTGCTCATGAGAAATATACCAAGCACAAAACTCTACATCAGCTGGTTTTACTGATTCTTAACTTCCTGATGTGGACAATTTGAATAAACTAATTGGTCTAATTTTCCCGGAGATGTGGTAGGAACAGAGTAACGTAAAGGCATGTTGACATGTCCTTACATCTTTTCCTTCTTCGGAAAGATAGATAAAGATAATGAAGGAATGGTTGAAAGGAAATTAGATCGGAAATAAGAAAGACATGCAGGCAAAACTGTTACGAGTTCCGTTCTTGTACTGGTGCATTTTTTGGTAAGCCAAGCCTAGCCCCATAGGTTCACAGGGTGCTGGTGACAGTGTGCTACCAGTTCTATAAATGTGGTAATCTTGACACCTAAGAAACTATTTTGGCCACATGGCTTGCTGGGGGTATATTCATTCAAAATCAAAACAGGCATAGTTAATTCACTCTCCCAGCAACCACACAGCAGGCTGCATTGGCTGTGGGGTTATTAGTCCCTCCAGCCAGGCATAAAAATCTAAGCTGCATACACAAGGAGGTTTGACTGTTGCAATAGAAACCCATGTAACCAGGACCCACAGGGAATCAAAAGAGAGAATTCCTTACAGTACATGGAGATGGTGTCTTCTGGGAAAGAAAACTCTTTCTTATCAATATACGCAGAGGCTTTACTCCTTAGTCTTGATTAACCCATTATTCAGTCTATTTCCAGATGTAAGCAGATCTGCTAAACTCTCCTTTAACAGCAATTCTTTCTGTACGCATTCTTTCTTTACACATGTACATCAACATATATGACAAATGCACGCATGACAGCCACATTCCTCCTAAAAGACATTTTTTGAACAAGAATATATATTAGCAGAGTAAAGCTTTCTGATTCTTCTTTGGGATACATTGCATCCTTGTGGGAAATGTCTGCCAAGAGCAGGAGTTGTAGAGATTCCTGCACCTGTATTCAGGATCCTTGCGTGGAAAGAGAGGCCTCACTGGCCTGATGTGGAATCTAAGCTGTGCACGCCGCTAAAAGGGTTGCAATCCACCAACACCTTACAAAAGGAAGGAAGAAAATCCTCTGACAAGGATGATGAAGTGGCAGGCAACTCGTAATCATAAATACCTCATAAAAGGCAGCAGCTTCTTTTATCTCTTCTGATAAAGACATTTAAAAATTCTTTTTTTGAATCGAGTCAGTTCAAATATGGGAATATATTTTTATTTTGTGTCATTACATTGTCAAGCATTTAGAAATAGTCCCTGGAGGCTGGGCACAGTGGCTCATGCCTGTAATCCCAGCACTTTGGGAGGCCAAGGTAGGTGGATAACCTGAGGTCAGGAGTTCGAGACCAGCCTGGCCAAGATGGTGAAAACCCATTTCTACTAAAAATACAAAAATTACCGGGTGTGGTGGCGGGTGCCTGTAATCCCAGCTACTTGGGGAGTTGATGCAGGAGAATTGCTTGAACCTAGGAGGCAGAGGTTGCAATGAGCCAAGATCGCACCACTGCACCCTAGCCTGGGCGACACAGTGACACTCGTCTCAAAAAAAAAAAAAAAAATTATCTGGAAAAACAAAGATATTTATGTATTTCATAGCCAGTGGAGTGTATATCACCTTTGTCTATAGAGATGGCATAAGTAACAATGTTTCTTGACTGAACCAGGGTTATGTGTGTGCATATAGGGATGGGTACTTTTCCTTCCTTCCTTCCTTCCTTCCTTCCTTCCTTCCTTCCTTCCTTCCTTCCTTCCTTTCTTTCTTTCTTTCTTTCTTTCTTTCTTTCTTTCTTTCTTTCTTCATCCTCCTTTTTGTCTTTCTTTCGTCTTTCTTTTTCTCTTTTTTCTTTTTTTTATGGAGTCTTGTTCTGTCACCCAGGCTGGAGTGCAGTGGCACAATCTCAGCTCACTGCAACCTCCGCCTCCAGGGTTCAAGTGATTCTCCTGCCTCAGCCTCCCCAGTAGCTGGGACTACAGGTGTGTGCCACCACGCCTGGCTAATTTTTGTGTTTTCAGTAAAGATGGGGTTTCACCATGTTGGCCAGGCTGGTCTCGAACTCTTGATGTCAGGTGATCCACCCGCCTTGGCCTCCCAAAGTGCTGGGATTACAGGTGTGAGCCTCCATGCCCAGCCTATCTTTCTGAAAGAGTAAAACATGCAGCATAAGCTTTCCATTAGTTTTAAGACTTCATTGGGCATGCTATTCCAATCTAAGTATTTTAAGTTCAGTTATTAGAATTATTATTTTATAGAAAAATGTTATTTTATTTTTAAATCTATAATTATTTTTGTACATTGAAATTTAAAATGTTTGTAATGTTTCATGCTGATACCATTTTATTTGAGTGCTAAGACCAATTACTATTCTTTTTTCCATCAAAAATGATTGAAATTCTGCATTCTCCAAGGAAAGAAACGAATGATAAAATATTACAGTAATGTCAGTGATCACATAAATAAGGATTATACTCTTTTAAAGTATTTTTAAAATGATTCCTAAAAACCTATTACATCCTTTTAAACTTTGGAACTAATTTTAAAAATTACCAATACTTTGCCTTGTTACATACAAATTAACAGACATTTACCTCATCTCTGAGTGTGGATGTTACTTTTGTTAGATACCTTCAAGTCCAAAAGATGGAAAGGTGGCTTCTGCCACGGAGAAAGCTCCTCCAGGCCTGGAGCTGGGAGTGGCCACATGAACGTTCTCAGCGGATCACCCCTCCGCCACGGCGATGTGGTGCTCATTCTGATTGACGCTGAGAATCTAGGTCTGAATGGGAGGACTAGAAGCAGGGCGGCCAAAGCAAATAACAGTGTCTGTGGAGCCAGATACTAGTCTCATTCTTGGGCAGATTCTGCCAGGTTTTTACATCTACAGCATAATTACAAGGACTTTAACAAGCTGCAGCCACAAAAGTGGATTTACATGCATAAGCACTGTCTTTGTTACAGTGAGGAAAAGATAAATGGGAAGGTAGTCTGTAAGAAAAAATATTTTTCTCCTTACTCCCATTTTACATGAAGGATGCAATGGAATTCTGTTTCATGTAAATGTGCTAATTTTCTTACTTAGGCTTTAATGGGAAACCTGGTGAGTGAGCAGGGTCCTCCGCAGAGAGCAGGCTTCCCTGGGAGTGGTGCCCAGAATGGGCTCTGGTCCTGTTTACCCTGGGCACAGCAGGGTCACGGGCACCATGCGTTTTGCCTCTGCCACACCCTCTCCACCCCCTGCCCACCCTGTTGGAAGCCCCTCACAAAACCACTCCTTCTGGGCATTTCACATCTTGACCTAAAGGAAAACAGCTGGAAGAGAATGAGCAAAAAAAAGAAAAGAAATCATCTATTAAATCTCAGTCTTGTTTTGACAAAATCGTAAATTAATAACATGCACATTCTAAACATTCATATTCCAGAAATTTTAGTACCTAGGTAAACTTTTAGAATTTAACTATATTACCTAAATTCTAAAAAGGCTTTCTGCTTTCCTATCAGTTTCTCTCCAAGATCACAGTGGACTTTGTAGGTTGACACATGAAAGGTAGCAATTGTTGTTAATAATAATAAAGTCATAGGTAATATACAGCTGAGAACTGAAAGGGCAAACGATTGTATAGAGTCTCATTCCTATGTGTTATGCCAAACCTTTTATTCATGCTTAAAGTCCTGGCTAGTGTCCACAAAAACCTACTTTTCCAGCTCTCTCCATCCTCTCAAGCTGTTGCCCTAGCTGTTCAGTAACTAAATAGTCCTAAACTGTTGACATTGTTATCCTAAAATCCATGAATACAAGACCATTCAGTAAAAACTCCAGCAAACAGAAAAATCAGAAATACAAGTGGCTTGCTAATTTAAGAATTTACTTCAAACACTGGAAAGTAATAAATTAAAGTGAATAAATTAAAAACACACACTGTTTTCTTGTTTTCCTATCTGCAGCCATGTCTGGGAACAAAGAAATTCCATGATGTAAGCCTTTGAAAGATAACAATGTTATTGATTTCGAATGTCACTGCAAAGAAATGAAAGAGTAATTCCAAAGGAAGGTAAACTCTAAAAGTTGAGAGGAAATCTCTTTTTATCTTGATTCCAATTATGAAATACAACATTATTAAATTATTTTTGTTACATTTTATCCTACTTAAATTTAACATTAAGTTTGGAATAAAGTCTCTAAGACAGGATATTACAAGTAACAGAACACAAGAAAAATCCTTCATGAAGGGTCACTACCAATCGGTTGAAACATGAGTGGGTGTGGGCGCACTTCCAGCCCTTTTGTCAATGCTTGCAAGAAGACAGAATAAATAGCATTCCACACTCTACACTGACACATCTCCTGAAAACTACTGTTATCATTTAGGTCAATTTAACACACTGAAATACATCTTTAATGTTGATGACATTCTACTATATAATTTGAATTAAGGCCCTATCTGTGAGTTTAGAGTCACTAAAGCAGCAGACAAATATTTGTAAGTACTTATGTTACGAGGCACGTGCATTTTATTTATATGCTAGTTTTCACTGAGACATAGGAGGAGTTTACCAACTGTATTAAGAACTTCAATCAGAAATCCAGAAGGAAAAACACCAGGGTGAGAGCATCTGGAAAACTATCCCCTCAGGCACGTTTTCAGTTCAGCAGAAATGTTGCCCTGTGTCTTATAAACACGTCAATGGCTTCTTTGCATGAGGGAAAATGTCACTAGGAGATGATGTTCATTAAGGTAAGAAACATTGAACACCAAAGACTCCTTCCTCATTTTCAACAAGGCAAAGAACTGGCAATCCCTGCTAAGCGTTCATTTTATAGAGGAGTAAAACCAGGATAGGAAAAAGATCATTTATGATGTGTTTTTAATTAATTTAAACAAGGTAAAAAATTATACTTTTGCACATGTTGCTGTATCTGGGATTTTGACATTGAAAAACACAAGTGTCAAGTATGCTACCACTTAATCTTTGATTTCATGTTAAGACTTTGCTTTTGTTCTAATTACATAGTGATGTGGAATTTAACGCAAAGGAATCCCAGTTTTTTCTATGTTCCATAAAGGTGGTTCCAACTAACGAGCTTAGTTACTTTAGTAAGAAATGGAATTTTAAATATTAATAGTAAAATCTAATTCTATTTATTTTCAAATGAACACATTTATTGAGCACTTATGGGTACCACAAAACCCCTGAATGCTAGTACTTATTTGGTACCTGCACATGCACATACATACATACATCATCATATCATATAGAAGATGTCCCTTACAACCAGGACAAACAATAAAGTGGCACGGTGGGTGCTGAATGGTCATTTGAATTACAATCATCTAGGTGAGTGAGTGAAAGTCAAACTCAGATATTATATTTGAAAGTCTATTTGAGCACACATTGGCATTTCTCACCACCCCTAGGATTCTCCTATGTGCTTGATAATATTTAGGACTGTGAAAAATAAAGCCCATTTCCCCCTAAATATTTTAAAATAAATTTATGAATATAAATATAATTTATACAAATATATATAATTTATATAAAATATATATAAATATAATTTATATATAAAAATATATAAATATATATATATAAATATAAATATATCAGTGTTGATACCTAAATGTTATATTAACATTTAGATACAATGTTTCTGTGAATAAATAATACATATTACTCAATATATATGTTGTCACCACTGTCTTAATTATACTGTACTGGAAAGAAAGAGATACTACTTTTCATTGTTCATATTAATAGAGGGGAACAGATACAAGCATAAAACAAAATTGGATATTAAAAGTAATGATAAAATAAATGGGATGTTACTTTCACTTGACTAAGGTTCTATCTGCAAAATAATAAAATCTTAACTTAATGGATCAGGAACAGAGTTCTGAGTCCCCCTTACTAAGATGTTTCTCTGTAACCTAGTCTCTTTGTTGACAAAAACCATTCTCAAACATGAAACTTTTTCTCAAATTTCTTTTCTGAAGTATGGAAAGTAATCAGTAATCGAACACCAACATGGCTTCACCTCATTCCAACGGTGAAATTGCTCGTATGAAGTTCACCAATACTCTCAAAAGGTCCCATCTGCCTTCATTATTTGACCTCTCAGCAAGTTTTAAAGTATCAGATCATGCTCTATGATCAAGACATTTTCATTTCTCACTTCTTGACGACACCACACTGAACTAGTTTTCCTCCTTCTTCACAAGTCAACTTTTTGGGTTTACATTTATGCTTCAAACAGGGGCTCACCCTGTCACCCAGGCTGGAGTGCAATGGCACGATTATGGCTCAGTGCAGCCTCAGACTCCCAGGATCAAGCAATCCTCCCACTTCAGCCTCCCAAAGTACTGGAATTATAGGCATAAGCCACTGGACCCAGTACAAGCCAGCTTCTTGTTCTTCTTCGCAGAGCCTTTCTAGTCTATGTAGGGATCTAACAGGGCTTTTATTTGGGTGTCTTTCTTTTCCCCATCTATAATCTCTAAAGACAGCCCCATCTAGTCCAATGATCTTAAGTAACAACTAAATGTTGATGATTCCCAAATGCATGTCCCCAGTCTTTACCTTTGTCTTAAGCTCCTGACTACTGTATCTGTACCCATCTGCTTCTCCGTTATTTCTTCTTGTATGTCTTGAGCATAACTCAAAGTTAACATCAGGAACAGAATTCCTGATTCCGCTCTAAAACCTGTTCCTCCCCCAATATTCTCCATTTCCAAAAATCACACTATTCTTTTAGTTACTCAGTCCAAAAATTTGGGAGCTATATTTAACTTCTTCACTTCCTTCATTCCCGAATTTTATCCAACAAGACCTGTCAGTTCTAAACTCCTAAATATATAAAAAATGATTGACATCTGTCCAGCTTCAGTTTACATCCAACTCCTGGGATGGACATTTCAGACTCAGTGACGTTATCAAAGACCCAGTTTCCTTCCATCCTTCCAAGAGGCAAAAGGCAGAATTCTAGACCAATGAATGTTTGGAGACCTCTTTCATCTCTATTATGCATGATGTCAATTGCTAGAGTATATGGTTTTGACTTTAGTATTTTAGGAATACAGATTATGGGACGATCACAGTGATCTAGCTAATAAAATTTAAAGGGAGGATGAACTTCACAGAGAGGAAGAAGGAATATATTTGTATGAGGTGAAGGAGACATGGAGGGAAGGAAGGAAGAAGGAAGGAAGGAAGGCAGAAAGGAAGGAAGGAAGGAAGGCAGGAAGGAAGGAAGGAAGGAAGGAAGGAAGGAAGGAAGGAAGGAAGGAAGGAAGGAAGGAAGGAAGGACAAATGAACCTACGGTTCCAAAATATTCTGTAAAATCCACATATTGAAGAAAAACTCTCTTCATTCTTTTCTATGATATAGGAACAACACACTTATGTCAATATCTAAAAATAAATTTAGTAAGTTGAGTTAAATAGGTAAAAAATGATTTTAATGAATTTTCTTAGCTTGGTGATGCATGATACAAGTATACTAAATTGCTTCTGACTTTACCTTTCATTTTAAAGTTAGCATATTTTGTTGCTTTTATTTTCACATTTAACAAATTTTTACATTATGTATACAATGTCACATAAGCAATTGGAAAACTATGTAGACTCAAATTCTCTAGCATGGAAATTCGCTGTGGCACAGAGTCACATACTAACAAAAATTAATGTCATGTTGTAACATTAACAATAATAAAAATATTTCAATTCAGATTATAACATAAAAGCATATACGAGCTAAATTTTAACACAAATGCTTAGATAAAGAATTATAGGCAAGGTGCAGTGGCTCATGCCTGTAGCCCCAGTACTTTGGGAGACTGAGGAGGGCAGATCACTTGAGGTCGGGAGTTTGAGACCAGCCTGGCCAACATGGCAAAACCCCATTTCTACCAAAAAAATACAAAAATTAGCTCGGTGTAGTGGCTCACACCTGTGATCCTTGCTATTTGGGGGACAACAGCATGAGAATCACTTGAGCTTGGGAGGTGGAGGTTGCAGTGAACCAAGATCACGCCACTGCACTCCAGTTGGGGCAAGAGAGAGAGACTTCATCTCAAAAAAAAATTATAATTAAAACAATATAGTAGTTGTAAGTCTCACATCTGACCATACTTTTGAATTCCTTCTCTTTATCTGTCCTCATCTACCAAGTCTTGCCATAAAAGAATCTAAGTAATTGGATCTCTTGGAATAATTAATAGACATAATAACCACGATGGGCCTAGCTGTGAATTCTATACTCTTAAACACTAGGTGGCCAAAGGGAAGATTTTTTTTTTTTTCACTTTGAGTGACTCATCTGAATATAATATTTTGGATTTATTTTTTGCTTGTTTTAGAATTTTTCACATACCTAAAAGCCTTGGTTTAGTGCGTGCTTCTTTCTAAAATTTTCTAAATCGGTTGCTCTGATGGACAAAATATAAATTTTTAATACTAGGCAAGGAGATTTTCTGTGTGTGGCATTATAAGTACAGTCTTTAAAACATGTGCTCCCAATTGGGTAACACATCTGAAATGACAGACTTGAACAGGAATAGTAATTAAAAGTCCAGACTTCAGATCTGTCGGTAGATAATCTTGGACTCAAGCCTGGGATAGGTTACTTGTCAGCTGGGAACCTAGGCAAGATATTTTATCTTTCTAATTCTCAGTTTCCTCACGAGTAAAATGTGGGTACTAGAGTTATCAGTTGGTAAGGATTAAATGAGCTGGAATGGTAAAAGCTTAGTCACACCACATGGTTCTCAGAATATTTTATTTTAGTTTAATGAATACAGGTCCTTATTGTGCAAGGGATCTAATAATCAAGATAAATTTATAGAAGAAATTAATTTTCTTTTTCTTTTTTTTTTTTTTTGAGACGGAGTCTCGCTGTGCTCCCAGGCTGGAGTGCAGTGGCGTGATCTCGGCTCACTGCAAGCTCCGCCTCCCAGGTTCACGCCATTCTCCCGCCTCAGCCTCCCAAGTAGCTGGGACTACAGGCGCCGCCACCACGCCCGGCTAGTTTTTTGTATTTTTAGTAGAGACGGGGTTTCACCATGTTAGCCAGGATAGTCTCGATCTCCTGACCTCGTGATCCACCCGCCTCGGCCTCCCCAAGTGCTGGGATTACAGGCTTGAGCCACCGCGCCCAGCCAGAAGAAATTAATTTTCTAACTGCAACTTCTCATCATCATATATAGAGTTTTTAATCCCATGAGGAATATGAGTTCAACATCACTATAACTCTTAATATAAAATATTGACCTGATGGTATGGCTTGGCTCCATTTCCCCACCCAAATCTCATATCAAGTTTTAATCCCCACGTGTCAGGGGAGGGGCCTAGTGGGAGACACTGGGATCATGGGGGTGGATTTCCCCCCTTGCTGTTCTTGTGATGTGAGTTCTCCTGAGATCCGATGGTTTAAAAGTATAGAGCACTTCTCCCTTGGCTCTCTCTCTTCTGCCGCCATGAGAAGGTGCTGGCTTCCCTTTTGTCCTTCTGCCAGGATTGTAAGTTTCCGGAGGCCTCCCAGCCCTGCTTCCAGTTAAGCCTGCTGAACTGTGAGTCAATTGGACCCCTTTTCTTCATAGACTCCCCAGTCTCAGATAGTTCTTGACAGCAGTGTGAGGGTGGACTAATACAACTGACTTCTGGAAGTTGATTGAGTTTGAGGGGAAACCTACATGAAATGCTATCATGAGCATTTCTTCTGATGGGACTCCCACTTAGTCTATTGGATTACCATTTTCCTACTGAACACACTTATGTCTGGCTTCACTTTTGCTTTTATTTTTCCAAAATCCCAGTCAGAGAATGCTAAAACCAATGCCATGAGGTTGAACCATATGAAAATGCCAGTATCCAGTTTCTTTGACCTATAAAAATGGCTTCAATTTGATATTACTATGAACCATAGAGTTGTTCTTCATTTAACAGAATAAATGTATCCATAGGAATATAATATTTAATTAAAAATAAATGTTCTGGGCCGGGTGCGGTGGCCCAGCACACCTGACTGTAAACTCAGCATTTTATGAGGCCGAGGTGGGTGGATCACTTGAGGTCAGTAGTTCAAGACCAGCCTGGTCAACATGGCGACACCCTGCCTCTACTAAAAATATAAAAATTAGCCAGGTGTGGTGGCGTATGCTTGTAATCCCAGCTACTCAGGGGGCTGAGGCATGAGAATTGCTTGAACCCAGGAGGCAGAGTTTGCAGTGAGCTGAGATCACGCCTCTGCACTCCAGCGTGGGCAACAGAGTGAGACTCTGTCTCAAAATAAATAAATAAATGAAATAAATGTTCTGTTACCTGCATTGCGTGGTACTTTTGCATTTAGTTGCTTGCTAAACAAATACCACTTAAAGTTGCACAGCAAGTCTGCTAAAATCCAACATTTCACTTTGTGAAAGGAAAATAAATATCAGGACCCCAAAATCACTAAGCCAAAGGTAAAAGTCAAGTTGGGGAACCGTGTCAGACAAACCTGCTTTCCATTTTATTCCCAAATAAGATAGCCACAAAGATTTAAAAAAAAAAAAAGTTGCATATCTTATGACAATTTTGCTCACAAGGAAATTCCTTGGGGGCACTCAAGATCTTTACCCTAAAACCATTCTGTTGAATTTTACCCTGGCAAGGTAAATTGATAGCTTATTTTCACAGGTGTGGGACAAAGGACAGAACTCAAAGTCATCCTTCTGCTCACCTGAGACAAATGCATATCTGATTGCTTCCTCTGCCTTATCATTTATGTAAATGCAGAGTTGCTGAGCCAGACTAAGGCATAAGTGACAATCTGTCTACCCCCGTCTCACGTATAAAGTGTGTATATCAGCGAAAGGCTGATCAAACACTCAAAAGAATACAACCATTTGTCTTTTATCTATGACAAGAGGAAGCAAGGAAGCCCCTGCTTGAGTTGTCCTGCCTTTCCAGACCCAAGCAATGGACATCTCACATGGACTGACTGATGTCTCATGTCTCCCTAAAACGTATGAAACCAAGTTGTGTCCTGACCACCTTGGGCACATGTTGTCAGCACCTCCTGAGGTTGTGCCATGGCACGTCCTCAACCTCGGCAAAATAAATTTTCTAAATCGATTGAGACCTGTCTCAGATACTTTTGGTTCACAATTTCTAGAACATTTTTTAATAATTGAAAAATGAATATGACACAAGAAAATAAAAATGCAAAAGAGAAAAAGTCAAACACAAATACTTTTGTTTTCCAGAGATTAATATAGTTAACATTTTTCATATCACTTTGTGGTCTTTTTCTACTAACATACACGTTTATTTTTACAGTATATGATCCTTTTCTTTAACGTCTATCCTAATCCTAGTTTTGCACTTCACATTTAAAAAGACCTTTATAAACAACTTCTTTAATAAGTTACACAAATCCTATCATAGGAATAAATCACAATTTATTTAGCTGTCACGCTATCGCGTGTGTGTATATATATATACACACACACACACACATCTTGCTGGCATAATATGCCATTTACATAAAGGATAATTAGCATTCATTAGTAAATATATAAGAAATTCTATAATTGTCCCAAAATCTTGTTGTAATCTATATTCAATTACCTTCTCTTCCAGCAACTGTCCTTTTTAAAAAATGCAATTACTAATAAAAAATTAAAAATGTTCTCGCTGGGCGCGGCGGCTCAAGCCTGTAATCCCAGCACTTTGGGAGGCCGAGGCGGGCGGATCACGAGGTCAGGAGATCGAGACCATCCCGGCTAACACGGTGAAACCCCGTCTCTACTAAAAATACAAAAACTAGCCGGGCGAGGTGGCGGCGCCTGTAGTCCCAGCTCCTCGGGAGGCTGAGGCAGGAGAACGGCGGGAACCCGGGGGGCGGAGCTTGCAGGAGCCCAGATCACACCACTGCACTCCAGCCTGGGCGACAGAGCGAGACTCCTCTCAAAAAAAAAAAAAAGTTCCGAGTTTCACTTTTTGTTTTAGCTTCTTTGCCTATATTCTGTATGAATTTTCAAAATAGGTATTAAAAAAATAAATGAATACAAATAAGAAAGGACAATCAGCCCCTCAACAACACTGTGTGTGGAAAATTACCACCAGGCTTCACTGGAGAAGAGGGACTGCTGATTGACCGATGCAAGGAGGAGGGCGAGGAAGCGGAAAGAAACGCATTGCTTTCTATGTTTTGCTTTCTACGCATGGTAGTTGAGGATGCAGAACTTCCTGTGCTTGAAATTCTCAGCGCAGTTACATTAAAAGAAAAAAGGAAGTTGTGCTCTCTGAAGCTTTTATTTCTTCTTCTTCTGTTTTTGGGGGGAGGTTTGTTTTTTGAGACCAGGTCTTGCTCTGTTGCCCAGGCTGGAGTGCGGTGGCACAATCAGGGCTCACTGCAGCCTCGAACCCCTGTGCTTGAGCAATCCTCCTGCCTCAGCCTCCAGAGTAGCTGGGACCACAGGTGCACACCACCATGCCTGGCCTCCAACTTTTCCTTGACTTTATCTCAATACTGCACATAAGCAAAATAAACCAATCAAACTGTAAATGCAGAGACAATGGCCAAATAACATAGGAAATATTTCTGAATTTTACTATTTTGTAGAAAATATAATTTGGCACTATAATTATTTACATTTCATTTTATTGTTCTCCTAGATATTTACTTTCTACCATTTCCCCGGGAGACATAATGTGTTTACTATATTTTTCTTTAGGTATTTAAGGGATTTATCACCAGACAATTTATTGAGACAGTTTCCTTTAAATAATAGAAGAATACAAATGGACATTTTATACTTTACTACTTCTAGAAGACAGTTTCCTATGAACTATTTATTTATAAGTGTTTATAAATGTTTATTTATTTAAATGTTCCTATCCCATCAGCCTTTCTACAATTTCTCTCAGCTTTATTCGTATTAAAAACCTAAAACATACATGAAGATAACATCAGTTTTAATTTTATGCCAATTATTCAAACCTAAATAAAGCTTTTCTGAAAATTAACAAAAGGGAGAATCCTTTAGAACAATGTAAAATTCCAAAGGCATCAATGGTAAATATTGTGATGATTTCTTAAACATTAGTTTGTATGGGAACATGAGTAATCACAACTGTGAGAAAGCTGAAGAAAGAGAATGAAAATCTTAAATGCTATATACCACAGTACTGGGTTTTAAAGAAACTAAAAGGCCAGGTGTGGTGGCTCACGCCTGTAATCCCAGCACTTTGGGAGGCCAAGGCGGGCAGATCATGAGTTCAAAAGATAGAGACCGACCTGGTCAACATGATGAAACCCCATCTCTACTAAAAACACAAAAACTCGCTGGGCGTGGTGGTGTGCGCCTGTAGTCCCAGCTGCTCGGGAGGCTGAGGCAGCAGAATTGCTTGAACCCAGGAGGTGGAGGTTGCAGTGAGCTGAGATTGCCCCACTGCACTCCAGCCTGGCGGCAGAGCGAGACTTCGTCCCAAAAAAGAAACTAAAAAAATTCCCGCACAAATTCTCATTTGCCATTGCCACAAATAGGTGGCAATGAGAAGGGAATTTCTGTAAAATTTAACATTGAAAAGGCATGTTCACAGCTCTGTGTTCAGACACGATCATTGACATGTGTGTATAGACCTCAGTAATGATGGCCAAGTGCAGGTGCCTTTTGTTTTAACGTAAGTTCACTGCATGAAACTCTCCACAAGCTGACAGTGGAGCCTATGACTAAATTTTGTCATTCCTAAAAAGTGAAAAGATGTTGGAAAGGTATCCCTGACAAAAGGTTGGAGGAAGTATATAAACATGCAAGTGTGCATTTTCTGGTACTTTAAATGTTTAAATAAAGAAGAAGAGAACAACTTCTTAAGATACTACAGCGATTATTCCTATGCCTCTGTATATTGTGAATCCAAGAATTAGTCTCTTAAACAGTCCTGGCTTCCATCCCAGGGGAAGAAGTTTTCTACAGGGAAGCACCGGTGTGATAGTGCCTGCAGAGAGGCCAAGCATTATTAAGTGCAGTGGGGAAGAGAGGAAGCCAGAGATAAAGAGAAACAGGACCAGAAAGTCTATCTGATAAGAGAGCTTTTGAAGGACAGAGCACAAACAACAGGATTTCCAGGAACAGAGGCCAGTATAGCATTGGAATTCATAGAATTTTAGTACTAATGGGAACCTTGTGTGAATTGTAAACTTCCATCATTTACAGAGAAGGAAACTGAAGCTGGGAGAGGTTGCTACGTGCCAAAAGTTACGTAACTAGTCAGAGGCAGAGCCTGGGGAAGTGGTTGCTGGAACTGCAGTTCTGAAAAACAAACAACAAACAAACAAACAACCTAAAAGAGTCAACACAGGCTGCAATTGTTTCTTCTGTTCCAGATAATGGTAATTCATCTGGAGCTAAAGATCAAAAGCCAGGAGGAAATCCCCAGGATCCAGCCTGGGTCGGGCTGTGGATCTGTGGGGACCAATGAGGAGTTGGAGATGCACCTGTGATCAATCACGCACATTTGTGTGTCCTTAGATGTCTTCACTTTGTTGTCCTGTGTGCTGGACTCCAGGACGTGGTAGAAGGGGAGCTCCTTTTATGTCAGGCATTTCACAATATTTGGCCCATTTAATATTCATCATTACCATTTTACAGATAATAATAATTATAGATACTAATACTGAACAGTTATTCCAATCAGGTAGTATTATCATTTTACATGCATTTTCTCATTTAATCCTCTCAACGACCCCTATGAAATCATATAATTGTATTATTCCCATTTTACAGATGAGGAAAATGAGATATAAATTGGTAAATAACTTATCCAAGGTCAACAGCTAGAGAATGGTGGAGTTAGGACTCTAATCCAAGCAATCTGATGTTAGAAAATCATACTCCTGAAAAACAGGGAAACCAAGGTTCAAAAAAGTGAAATCACTTCAATGTCTCACAGTGAGTTGGAATTTGGACTCAGGTGCACTAGTGCATATTCTTCTACATCATGCTACAGAAGAGAGACAGGGACCAGGCACGGTGGCTCGCTCCTGTAATTCCAGCACTTGGGAGGCCAAGACGGGCAGATCACTTGAGCTCAGGAGTTCGAGACCAGCGTGAGCAACATGGCAAAACCCCATCTCTACCAAAAATACAAAAAATTAGCTGGGCGTGGTGGCATGCGCCTGTGGTCCCAGCTACTCGGGAGGCTGAAGTGGGAGGATCGCTTGAGCCCAGAAGAGGACGTTACAGTGAGCTAAGATGGTGCCACTGCACTCCAGCCTGGGTGACAGAGTGAGCCCAATCTCAAAAAAAGGAAAGCAGGGAAAAGGGAGACAGGGAAAAGGTTAGAATCACAATTTTGAAGGAAAGAAGGCACACACATACACAAACATCCCTTTTTCATCTTGTGTGATGAATTGCTCTTGAAAAGACAGGATCATACTTTTCTTTAAATGTTCTGAAGCATATTAATGTGGGTGTGGGAGGACCTACTTCTAATAAATAGTGTACATTCATGGACAGAAGTGGGGAACTGAATTTCAGAAGCCAGTTTTGGAGCCCTGAAGAGATGCCTGGAGCCTGGGTTTCAAGGCCCACAGGCACTGGAACTAGGCCTGGCAAGCACTGTCAGCTCACCTCCTCGGTTGCTGCGTAGTAAAAAGTTGCCACTTAAGTATTGGAAGAATCATGGCTTTCATTGGAAATGGATTTCCTATACTGAGAGTTTCTTTTTCTCTTCTTTTGGAGCCCGTCTTGCTCTGCCGTCCAGGCTGGAGTACAGTGGTGCAGTCACAGCTCACTGCAGCCCTGACCTCTTGTGCTCAAGCGATCCTCTTCTCTCAGCTTCTCAAGTAGCTGGGACTACAGGAGTGAGCCACCACATCCAGCTATTTTTTGTTTTTTTAAATTTTGTAGAGATGGGGCCTCGTTATGTTGCCCAGGCTGTTCTCGAACTCCTGGACTCAAGTGCCTCCCGCCTCGGCCTCCCAAAGTGTTGGGGTTATAGATGTGAGCCATTACTCCTGGCTGAAAGTGTTTTAAAATTAAAATGCGGATAGTACCAGCTTTAGTCTGAGCCACAGAGGGTGGCAACAGCAATGAATGGTAACTGCTGTTACAGAGTTCGGACCACAACTTTCTAGTTTCAAAAACATGATTTTTAAAAGCATCCACAGGTGACTGGAAATCTTTAAGCAACATTAATAAACTTGTTATATACTAACTTATATGCCAGAACGTTAATCTAATAGAGAAGAAGATAAGGAGAAACCACAATCATATTCAGAACATCAATATCTAATACTAAAGACTATGGAAAACTGTAATCAGAAGTCAGAAAGGCATGGAATGAAATCAAATATTGTATAGTCTTAGAAAATATTTTATTAGGGCAACCCGCTCGAGTCCCCTTCCACACTGTGGAAGCTTCATTCTTTCGCTCTTCACAATAAATCTTGCTGCTGCTCAAAATATATGTGTGTGTGTGTGTGTGTATGTATATATATGTGTACATATGTATATTATATATATATATAGGTCTCTGAGAAAGTCTCCCTTTGCAGTACGAACTAACCTCGTGGAGTGGCTAGATCATGACTGCTCACTTCAGCATCTTTTACTCAATGTTTCTTATCCTCTTACTTTTTTGGAGGTCTGAGGATGGGGGGCTGTAGCATGTGTAAGAGATGACACTCACTAGGCACACATTTTTGAGGGCTGCCCCACATCAGGAAGTGGCTCTGGAGGCAATGGGCCAATAAAGGTGCTGTGACGTTTACACTCACAGCCATCTGCAGCAGTCCACACTTTATTACAGTTACAGTTAACATTTTCTTCCACAGTATTTCCTGATAATATTTAACAAAATAAGTAATGAGACTAAACCCTAACTCATGTCAAATGAGTTTGAGCAATTATTACCTTTCACACACCATACTGTACCAATAGCCAGGTAAGGAAATCTGATCTGGACACTCATTCTAGAAAATAGAGCAGTGCTGCTCTGATTGGGGGTGGGACCACATCTTGGTCCTGCAGAGACAGCTCCCTGACAGCTCTGAGAAGCCCCAGGGCTCACTGGCACCCACTTTGAAACTCACCAATCCAAAAAGGAGAATTAAGAAGTAAAAATCTGTCTGTATTCAATTCCATAAAGAGTATAGCTTCGTCACGTAAGATACTAGCACAGCAATTAGTTACTGGTCTTCTGGGCTTCCTCCAAACCTCGAACCGTTGGCCCCCAGACCCACACACACACACATGCATTCAGTTGAGCGGCAAATGAAACAAATTAAACTTTTAATGGCCTCTTGGTATGCATTTCAAGAGAGTTAAGATCAACCCAAGTTTCTGCCAGCAGTGTATATAAGTGTTCATTTTGCTAACTCTCAGTAGCATTATCACTGGAAAAGAATTCTGTCTTATGAAGCAATGTTACATTGTTTGAATGTGTCATTACTAGTGAATTTGAATAGTTGTCAGTATTTATTAATAGTTTTATTCTTTCTTTTGTAAATTATCCTTGGCTTTTGCACTTTGTGTGGGGAGGGATATTCATATTCATCTTAGTGGATAAATACCACCTTACTTGGAAAATAGAGCCAAGGGTTAAATTCTAGGCAAAACCAATAGGAAAATCAGGGTAAGTTATCTAACTTACATTAGGTTGAATGAGAGATGGTATCGGGGTATAAAATTTGAAATGATGCCTACAAAGTATAACTGGAGAAAAATGTGGAGCTATGCAGCCACTTCTTTCCTAAAAGGTAAGCTTCTTTTTATTGATACGATGTTGTCTTACTCGAGTGCCTTCTGTAAAATACACAGAACCATGCAGTCCTCTATTTTACAGATGAAGTAACAGACTTTTTAAAAAGGTGACTCACTGAAAGCTCTTCATTGTTGGAATTCCCGGTCCAACATTCAAACCAGGCATGGCTTGCTTTTCTTTTGACACGTTTTAATCCCTCTACTAAATTTTAACGATATATATTTATTCTTAAAATGAATTAAAATTATTCTGTGATGTTCTTTGAGATAACCAAAAACTCTCTGGGATGTATCAGAATGAGGGCTGTAAGACTGTGTTTATTCGACTAGTGTATATCACAGACCTATTCAAGTACCACCCATTTCTAAATTCGAACAATCTTAGAAATCAGTTGCAGAAGCAGATTGATATATTTTATCAGAATCCCCAAATTCCTACAATGGTCTCTTCCTAATGATTTTTCAGGTGGGGACACGTGTCAAGACGCCCAATAGACACCTGAAACCCGGGGTAGTGCTGAACCTTACTTACACTACGTTTTCTCCTACACACACCTGCCTATAATAAAGTTTAATTTGTAAGTGAGGCACAATGAGAGATTAACAACACTAATAATAAACCAGAACAATTATAACACTCTACTGTACTAAAAGTTATGAGAATGTGGTCTCCCTGAAAACAGCTTGCTGTCCTGTACTCACCGAATTTCAGAGGAGAGCACTCTGACAGGTGTTCCCCGACTCCCAGTGGCGAAAGGTCCTTCGGGAAAACAGGTGAACACTATCAAAATATGCTTATCTCCGAACCTTGCTTAACCCACAGTTTTAGGGGATCGTCTCTGATTAGGTCTAGAATTCCTCTCCATAGAAGATAACCTACTTCTCGCGCAAATCTGCAGTGTTCTTGCAGGGCTGCTGATGGGTGGTCCTGTTCTTTTCGCAGTGCTGTTTGCGCAGAGATGGAGCGAGGAACTTAGCGTATACCACTCTTTCTGACGACAGGAGTAAAAGGCTGTTCAGACTACCTGAACAATGTCGTTCAGGGAAGCACTCGTACTTCTCAGACTTCGTCGTTCCGGACCCCGCGAGCCCGGGGCAGGCACCAGGTCCGCCCGGGGCTGAGCTGCCGCGGCGCCTGGCCATGCCCCCTCGCGCCCCGGCCTCGGCGCCCGCTCCCGGCTCCAGCGCGCCTGCACGTACGTAGCCTTCACGTGTGTGTGGATACGGAGTGCATGTGTGGAGGCAGAGGAATATGCTCCAACAAATTTCGGATAGAAGCGGCGAGGACAGGACGTGGGGAAGGTAGGAGCCGCGTGCACGGCTCCGGCCCCGGGCGGGAGGCGGCCGCAAGCCGGGCCGGCAGCGCGCAAGTCCGGCGCCAGCCGCTAGAGCCCCCAGTGCGCGGCCCGGCCGCGGGCAGCCTCGACCCGACACAATAAACTCCGAGGGCCGGCGGGGCCGAGCGGCCGCCCCGCGCAGCATCGCCATGTGAGCGGCTGCCGCGGCCTCGCGGGGACCCAACTTTCCCGGGCGGCGGCGCCCAACTTCCAGCCGCCCGCTCCGGCCCCGCAGGCCCGCGGCCCCCCGGGGAGACGCGACTAAGTGCGGGCGGCGGGGCCCTCCCGGCCCTCACCCCGCACGCGGCGCCCCGGCCGCCTGGCCGCCCTCGCTCTGGCGCGACCGCGGCGTTCTCTGAGGTGGAGTATTACAAACATGGCGCCCCTCGAGCCCGGAGCCCTTCGCGCGGAGCCGGCGGCGGGGTCCGGGCGGGGGGAGCCGGGGAGGAGGGAGGAGGCCGGCAGGGAGGAGGAGGAGGCGGCCTGAGCGTCCCCCCCGCCCCCCGCGCCCGTCGCCGGCTCAGGCCCGAGAGGCGCCGGGCGGCGGGAAGGAGGCGGCACCGGAGGGGAGGGCCGGGCGCGGCGGCGGCGGCGGTGGAGGAGCCGGAGCATAATGGTGGGGAAAGCTCGGCGGCGGGGCGGCGGGGCGGGCGGGGGCGTCCGTGGAGATGGCGCGGCCCGCGCGGTGGAGCCTGCCTGGCCGCGGCCTCTGGGGCGGCGGCGGCACCAGCGGGTGCTGATGGTCGCTCGCCCGCTCGCGAAGGGCTCCGAGCTGCCGGGGAGCTTTGTGGATGGCGGGCCGGGCCGGCGGGGCCTGCGAGGGCGGCGGCGGGGCCTGCGGAGGCTGCGGGCCCGCGCCCCCTCGCCTTGGGCGGCCGCGGAGGAGGCCCCGGGATGAGGCCCCGGAGGACCGCGCGGGGCCTGCTCGGGCCGGGAAGCCGCGGAGTCGCGTGAGCACCGCCCGCCGGGCCCCATGCCCCTCTTTCGGTCAGGCCTCCTGGGCCCGTGCGCAGTCGGGGCCGGCGGGGAACGCGGCCCCGGGCGTGTGGCGGGCGGAGAGGAAGCGTTTGTCGCGCGGCATGTCGTGTGCTAGCCCGGGAGCGGCGGGCAGGGCTGGCCCCGAGGCCCGGGGCGGAGATTCGTCGGTCCCCCGGGGCTGTGAGCGACCCCGGCAGCGGCGCCGCCGCCTCAACAGGTCCTCGCGGGCCTCCGGGACAGTCCTGCGGGGTCCGCCGCCCTCCGCCCACCCAGAGCTCCGGGGAGAAGCTGCTGAGGACGCGGCTGGGACGAGGGGGGGCGCCGGGACCCGGACTTTCCCTTGCAGTCTCCCCTCGCGCTTTTCTCCCGAGCCGGGAGGAGGAGGAGCTGGCGATGTGTGCGCCGTGCCTGGTGTCTTTTGCAGAGTGACCGCCGTACCTGTTTTATTCGTGTGTACCAGGGCGCGTTGTGCTGTGCGGTGTCCTATGCGGTGGGTACGCAGTAGCGGGGATCGTATGTGGTGTGTACTCTGTGTCATATGCAGTGTGCTCGAAGTACCCGGTGTCGTACCAGGTATCACACACGGTGTGTACGTGGTATCTTCCTCACTTAGGCTGTGCACTCAGTCCCCGGTGTTTTGTGCAGTATGTGCATGGTACCCTGCTGCCATATGAGGTGTGTGTGTGGTACTCCATGTCATATCCGAGTGTATATAGTATCTGGATAGTATTGAATATATTTACCTTACCTGGTGTCACATACAGTGTGTATGTAGTACCTGGTGTCATATATGCTGTGTGTATAGTACCAGGTGTCATATACTGTGTGCACACAGTACTTGGGGTCATATATGGTGTGTACATAGTATCCTTTCACACTGTATGTGCAGCACCCAGTGTCATATACAGCCCTTACGCAGTTCCGGTATTCTGTGCAGTATGTGCAGGGTACCGTGCTGCCATATGCGGTGTGTGTGCAGTATTCAATGTCATATACATTAGGTATATAGTATCTGGTGTCATATACAGTGTATATACACTATCTGGTGTTACCTATGTTTTGTGTATATATATGGTGGCATATACAGTATGTATACATTACCTGGTGTTATATATGGTGTGTAGGTAGTACCCAATGTCATATGCCATGCATATATAGTACCCAATGTCATATGCACCATGCATGCACTATCCTTGTCACAGAAGCTGTACCCAGTGTCAGATGCAGTGTGTGCCTAGTACCGAGTGTCGTATGTACTGTGTACACAGTACCCACTGTCTTATCCAGCGTATGTAGTACCCTGGGTCATATACGGTGTGTACATGGTATCTGGTGTCATGAATGTCTGTGAGCCTGGAGGAGATACCCAGGTGGCCCATTCAGGGCCCTGCTGGTAGGAGGGAGTGGTGCAGGTTGGGTTTTTAGGGAGGTCTAGAACCCTTGGTCTGCCTCACTTAGGTGTTCTGCATCCTACAGTAAGCTGAGTCATATGGAGGCAAGAGCATTCTTAAAAATAATTTAATCTGTTTGTTCAAAAGCAGAAAGTAAATGTTTACTTGTTTTCCTCTAAACCGAGAAATATAGTAATTTTAGCTTAGTAATTATGGTGTGCACAACGTTTTCAGATTTTTGAGGTTATTGATTTTAATTAATGGTTGGGTGTTATCAGGGAGATAGTGTTGGTTGTACTTAGAAAGTTGGTAGGCAGGGTCATCTTTGTAGTTTTTCTGAATGTCTAATTTTTACAGGCAGGAAAAAAATATGAAAGTAGAGGCATTTAATTTGCCTTGTCTTTGACTAACTGGCACAGGTTACATTATAGTTGTTATTTTTGGTTGACTTATCTTTATAAGATGACCAGGCTAGAGAATCAAAGATAGAGGATATGGGATGTGATTATGACAGAATCAAAATATTTGTCTTGCTTAGCTCTGTGACTTAAAGGATTTCTGTATTTCACATGGTGCTTTTTCCCCATAGAGATTGCTCATATGAAAACCAAATCTTCCTTTTACAGTCTCTAAATTGGACAATTTATTTTTGCAATTACCGTTTGTGAGGTGTTTAAATAAATGTACATGTACAAGCTTGCAGCTTCACAAAAATAAATCAATTACAATGTTAAAATTTAGTTCTTTCATTCATACTGAATACCATTCTGTTGGTGTTTTTTTGTTTTTTTGAGACAGAGTCTTGCTCTGTTGCCCAGTCTGGAGTGCAGTGGCGCGATCTCGGCTCACTACAACTCCCGCCTCCCAGACTCAATCAGTTCTCATGCCTCAGCCTCCTGAGTAGCTCGGACTACAGGCGTGTGCCGCCACACCTGGATACTTTTTAGTATTTTTAGTAGGGATCAGGGTGGGGGGTGGTTTGCCATGTTGGCCAGGTCTCAAAACTCCTGGCCTCAAATGATCCACCTGCCTTGGCCTCCCAAAGTGCTGGGATTACAGATGTGAGCCACTGCACCCGGCCCTGTTGGCATTTTGAATGGATATCATGCATGTTTCAATGAATGGCATATGTTTATTTGGACTCTCGTCCTTCATCCTTCGGTAACCCTCCCAGTTTTTTCTTCTTAGGGTTGTTACAGTGGTGTATAATAGAGGCATTCATACCCTTTGGCATACCTTAATTGAGACACTACTTGGACCTAAGAATTTTAATACTTACAATAAAAGTATCAAATGCTGCTGTAACTTGCTTACTTAAAGCCCTAACCTGCTGGTGTCAGATTTTCGGTAACTTTCTTGTCCTTCAGTTGAATTCTACATGGAGGGAAAAAAAGAGAAAAAAGAGTTAGCCTTATGATAGTTAAAACTTTTCACTGTTTGAAAACCTTAAATTGGATTTAACACTGAATTTTCTTTTTTCTTTTTTTTCCTTTTGTTGAGACACTCTCGCTCTGTCGCCCAGGCTGGAGTACAGAGGCACAGTCTTGGCTCACTGCAGCCTCTGCCTCCTGAGTTCAAGTGATTCTCCTGCCTCAGCTTCCTGAGTAGCTGGGATTACAGGTGCCCGCCACTATGCCCGGCTAATTTTTCTATTTCACCATGCGAATCTTAAACTACTGGCCTCAAGTGATCCGCCTGCCTTGGCCTCCCAAAGTGCTGGGACTATAGGCATGAACCACTGTGCCTGGCCTATCAATACTTTGATGAATGATATTATTATTCATTTATTTTAATTCATTTGAATAATACAAATAACTAAAATACACTGTGTGAGAGTTCTTATTATAACCATTGGTTTTACGTAAATATTTTTCTTTTTTTCATTTCTGGCACTGTGTCCATAACTGCTTCAGTTTGCATTTTCTGTATTTCCTTGAAGCAGATAGACTTTCCGAATAAAGGAGAACTGGTGTTTTCTCTTCATTTGATCTTCATTAAAACCTCACCAACATTTCTACTAGGAATTCAGCATATGTGAGTTTAATTTCTACCAATATCTCTTACATACTTTCAGTTACTTGCAGTGCCATTATCAGGTTTTCAAAACAAATGTAAATCTGCTTTGATACAGTGATTTGTGCAGATGTTAGTGACCTGGAGGTTGTTCTTCAGGTTTTCAGTGTTTTGTCTTCTCTTAGTCTCGACTTTTGAAATAGTTAGTAGCTACAATTTTATAACATAAATGAGGACCGTGATAATAATGTATCATGTATTGTCTGTCTACTGTATATCAGCCACTGTGCAAAGTTACTTACACCTACACTCTCGAACTTAAACTTACACATAGTCCTTTTTTTTTTTTTTTTGAGATAGGGTCTTGCTTTGTTGCCCAGGCTGGAGCGCAGTGGCACCATCTCAGCTCACTACAACCTCCACCTCCTGGGTTCAAGTGATTCTCATGCCTTAGCCTGCCAAGTAGCTGTGACTACAGGCAGGAGCCACCATGCCTGACTAATTTTTGTATTTTTAATAGAGTTGGGGTTTTGCCACGTTGGCCAGGCTGGTCTCAAACTCGTATATATCTGCCTGTCTTGACCTCCCAAAGTGCAGGGATTATAGGCATGAGCCACCACGCCGCCCGGCCACACATTGTCATCTTAAAAGCATAGCAGTCAGTCTTCCTTTTAATTATGGAAGGTTCACCTTGTAGCACACTTTAATCGCATCCTATCCCAGACACACACACACAGAAACACACGAGAAGTGGATGAGATATTTTTTGAGACAATGTGATTTATATAACATAAAAGTTTGAGCGTCTCTGGGATAAGAGGTAAATGATAGAAACGAAGATAGTGTGAGGGAGAGAAGAACCCAAATCAAAATACCCAATACAGTAGTCTTTTTGAATAATCATGGCTTAGTTACGGTTTTAAAAACATATGCAGAAATGATTTATTGCTTAAGGAAAGATTTTGTGTGCACCTGTTGTTACTGTTTTTCCATTAGAAAATCCAGAGAGTTATTTAGTTTGTATCATGGAAATGCTGTACAAGTTTTAGTATCAAAATTATTTGCAAATGCAAAGAATATGTAAGATAAGATTTTTTTTAGTGTTTATGTAATCCATTATTATGTCTTAGGACAGAACTTTGGCAAATTATTAGACATAGATATTTAACTCAATTCAATAAATAACCTAATTAGATATTTAATCTTTCGTTGCATGTATATTTTTCCTGTTCAGTAACTTCCTGATTTTTATCTCAGGTTTCTTTTAAAGAGAATTTAGCATATTGGAAAATATTTTCGTAATTAAAGTGCTGGGTAAATTCTTTTAAAATGTGTTCAATCAGATAGCAGTAGAAATACCCTTAGTGCACATACTTAAGTTATTCACACTATTAATTGTAAAGTTACAGTTGCATTGAGTATGTGACACATTTCATTTAATGTTGGTAACATCCGCAAATGTCCAGAATGTTTGCTCCATAAATGTCTACAAGTTTGCCCACTTTTATGTAAAACTAAAGAAGTAGAAATGACAAAAGTAATAGAATGCTGCTTTATATCAGAGTTATAAAGGAATCGTATAGAATCTTCTATCTGTTTGTTTTTCAGAGATGAGAGGGATATATTAACAGATCACATTAGCTTACACATTAATTGGAAAATGTGTTTTGCTGAAATACACACAGTATTTTCATTTTTCTGTAAACTTAATATTTAAATAGAGTAGGTAAACTAGTTTTACATCAGTGCGTTTATAGTTCAAGTTACTTCATAATTCGTTTTATAAGATCACACTAAAATATTGTATTTTCATATAAGGAGAATATAAGCAATTTTAATATCTTGACCTCATTTATTAATACATTGTTATTTATTGAAACTCTGCTATGTGTCATACTCTTCTTAGACGCTGAGGCGAGAAAGATAAGATGGCTCTCGCCTTTGTAGAGTTTACAGTTCAGGGTAACACATTTATTGAAGCAAGCACAGTAAAATGTAAAGGCAAGAGGACTGCTTGAGCTCAGGAGTTTGAGGCTACAGTGAGCTAAATCAGCCAGTGCACTCCGACCTGGGTACTGTAGGACAGTGAATGAATTAAGATAAGTCGTATTTGAGTTAGGATTACTTGCAAAGTCTTAGCACTGATGATTTAAAATTTATCCTGATTTGTAACTTTGAGATTTTACTATATTAACAACCTGAGGGTATTTAAAAGCAACTGTATTATAATTGGTAACTTTTAAAGTGCTCTGTTGAAAAGTAGAACTGTATTAAATATCAAACATATATTGTGTTCTCCAGATATTATCTCAGCATTTAAATGAAAGGTAGATCCAAATTAAATTTGTAGTTTTTTGTTCTCTGCGGTTTGGTCTGCACGTTATGTTAAGTAAATTTAAAATATAGGTTAAGAGCAAAGGATATTCATTCCTAATTTAAGCATTTATCATGTGAACATGAAAGATACTAAAATATTCAAAGGATTTCTGTTGAGAGCTTGTCATATAATATTAGCTCTCATAACTAGGGTTAAAAAGCCTATTTTTAAAAATTGGGAAGATATTGTGGTTTATAGCAATATAATCTGATTTATATACATTTTAATTTGGCTGTACACATTAGGTCGCTTTACGAGTCTACTTTCTAAACAGTTTTTAGGAAGCTGGGTTTAATCATGAAAGTTGTTTGTGGCAGCACCATTTGTGTTATTTGTGTTTTGTTTTGCTTTTAGACAGGGTCTCATTCTGTAGGGAGTGCAGTGGTGAGAACTCTGGTCACTGCAGCCTCCACTTCCTGGGCTCAAGTGATCCTCACAGCCTCCCCAGTAGCTGGAACTACAGGTGTGTGCCACCATGCCTGGCTAATTTTTTGTAGTGATGGGGTTTCACCATGTTGCCCAGGATGGTCCCAAACTCCTGAGCTCAAGCGAACCACCTGATTCGATCTCCCAAAGTGCTAGGATTACAGGTGTGAGCCACCTTGCCCGGCCTGTTTTTTCAAAGGGGTCACTTTTTGAGTGTCTTAACATACTAGGCAATTTTCATATCCTGTTTAGTCCTCACAAAAGCATCATGAGGGATGTGTCATTGTAACAATTTGTAATAAGGGAATAGACTCAGAAGGGTTAAGTTACTGGTGCTCAAGGTCGTAGAGGCATAATCAAATTGGTCTGAATTCAAATGTATGACTACCACACCTGTAATCTGCTATGCTGCTCTGTTTCCTGAAAACCCATCAACTCCTTAAATCTTTATAGTGATATACCTTCATTTTCCCAATGCACTTTTATAAGTGCAAAAGTACGTAATATTAACAAAGTGTAAAACTGTGTACCACTGCTTATAAAAGCAGGAGGTAGAAAGACAGGAGTATTAGGAAACTCCGGGCAATCAAAACATTCTATTTATGAAGTTCTGGTTAATGCCTACTCACTGGTAATGACAGCTAGTAATCTGAGAACAAGCATAGATAATTGGTTCATTTTCTTGCTTGTCACTATGGTAGCTCACATTAGGAAGATAACTTGGTTCAGGGACAGGAGCACTGGAGGCGGGGCACCTGCAGGTCTTCATTTTAATACTTACGTAATGGAGAAAATTGTTTGAAAACATTTGGAATTAACTCAAGTATTCTTGCTGTCTTGGAAAGGGAAGTCATTGTCTTGAGGTTGTAACACTCCCCCTACTGGATAAGTTCAATTTGGATTCAGATAGCTAATTTCTTGAAAGCTGTATTAAATGCTAATTTCTTGAAAGCTGTATTAAATGCTAAGGCTTCAGCATTCTGTTGGGTATGTACTGTCATCTAACATAAAATAATACCATTTTGTGAGAAGCATATGGTTAAGAGAGAAATAATCAAGTGATAGCACCCACAGATTGAGATCATCCTGACACTCATCAGCAGTGATGCTGCAATGGAATAATTGAGGGCTAAGCATGAGGGAAGCTCTCAACTTTTGAAAGCTATTATGAATTTTTTAGTTTTCTCTTCTTGTAGAGTCTTGATTTATCTGCCTCTTGCTTGTTTTTCTATCTCGAAAGTATGTCTGACAAATGCTGTTTTAGAAAGCAGGTCCTTAATTTTCTATTGAATTTTGACATGGAGCCCTTCCCCAATTAATGTAAAATATACCTACTTTCACTGTCCAGTTCTTGCAATACAAAAGAAAAAAAAAAATTGAGAAAAATTTGTTTGGGCCTTCCATTGATGTCAAATTTAATAGGTTTTGAGAGGAGGTTATTTACCATTAGAGATGTTGTCTTTTTAAATTATAAATGATATAAGTCTACAGTATTTTTTCTACTGTACTTGTAATTTGGCATTTTCTTGTATGTTTAGAAATATCAAATTTAATATTAAAGTACCAGAGATCCTTTATTTCACAATACTTATTTTACCAGTCTGCACATGTATGTTCTACAATTATAACTTAATGAAGCCTTTTACTTGTGATCAATATTCATGTTGGATTATTTCAGGTAAGAAACTGCCATTTGAGGCAGGGTCAGGTGGCTCATGCCTGTAATCACAGCACTTTGGGAGGCCGAGGTGGGCGAATCACTTGAGCCCGGGAGGCAGAGGTTGCAGTGAGCGGAGATCCTGCCACTGCACTCCAGTCTGGACAACAGAGCAAGACCCTGCCTCAAAAAAAAAAAAAAAGAAAAATTGCCATTTCAATCATTTTAAAGTTAATTTTTTAATATTTTTAGGACTGTTCAAATAAAAATAATATTAGTCTCAGTTGTTTTCAAATGAATTAAAAGCTGAACAGCCAGCAGTCCAATTTAAAGTTAGACTTTCCACTCATGCTGAGGAAAAATTCACTGTCGTTGCAGTCGTATTTGTACCTCATTTATTTATTTTAATTTAATTTTGTTTTTTAACACAGAGTCTTGCTGTGTTGCCCAGGCTGGAGTGCAGTAGCACCATAACCACCATAACTGCTCACTGCAGCCTCGATCTCCTGGGGTTAGGGGATGCTTCTGCCTCAACTTCTCGAGTAGCTGGGACTATAGGCGCATGCCACCACACCTGGATAATTTTTGTACTTTTTTCGTAGCGGGGAGGGTTTTCCCATGTTGCCCAGGATCACCTCAAACACCTAGGCTCAAGTGTTCTGCCCATCTCGGCCTCCCGAAGTGTTGGGATTACAGATGTGTAATCGCCTGGCCTATTTTTTTAAAATAAACTGTTTAGAATTTTAGATGACAGTGTTACACAACTCACATTAGGAACTAGGAGTGAGTTAGCATAGTGGTTCTCAGTTGTGGCTGGCTGAGCATCTGAATTCCTTTTTTTTTTTTTTTTTTTTTAACAAAAACATTAAATCAATCTCAGGGGTTGGGTCTGGGCTCTAATTTTTTATTTATAGATATAAAATGTATTTTATATATAATATATGCAGACATATTTCATTAGCTTTAGGTGCAAGTGGTTTTTGGTTACATAGATAAATTGAGTAGTGGTTAAGTCTGAGATTTTAGTGTGCCCATCACCTGAGTAGTGTACATTGTACCCAATATTTTAAAAATACTAAATATTAAAGAGATTTTTAAAATCTCTTACTCCTCTTCCACTCTTCCTCATTCTGAGTCTCCAGTGTCCATGATACTACTGTGTATGCCTTTGTGTACCCATAGCTTAGTTCCCACTTACAAGTGAGAACATGCAGTGTTTGGTTTTCCATTCCTGAGTTATTTCATTCAGAATAATGGCCTCTAGCTTCATTCAAGTTTCTGCAAAAGACATTATTTTATTGATTTTCTTTTATGGCTGAGAGTATTCCATATGCATATATAACTTTTTCTTTTTTCATTTATTGGTTGATGGGCACTTAGGTTGGTTCCCTATCTTTGCAATTGTGAATTGTGCCACAAGAAACATATGCATGCAGGTGTCTTTTTGATGTAATGAGTTCTTTTCCTGTGGGTAGATGCCCAGCAGTGGGATTGCTGAATGAAATGGTAGATCTACTTTTAGTACTTTAAGGAACGTCCGTGCCGTTTTCCATAGAGGTTGTACTAATTTACATTCCTATACATTCCCATAAGCATTCTCTTTTCTTCACATCCATGCCAACACCTATTGGTTTTTGACTTTCCGATAATCACCATTCTTGCGGGGGTAAGGTGGTATCTCACTGTGGTTTTAATTTGCATTTCCCTGATGATTAGTCATAGTTAGCATTTTCTTACGTGTTTGTTGGTTATTTGTATATCTTTCTTTGAGAAGTGTCTATTCATGTCATTTGTCCACTTTTTGTTGGGATTTTTTTTCTTGCTGTTTTGAGTTCCTTGCAGATTCTGGATACCAGTCCTTTGTCAGATGCATAGTTTCCAAATATTTTCTCCCATTTTGTGGGTTGTTTACTCTGATGATTATTTTCTTTACTGTGCAGAAGCTTTTTAGTTTAATTAGGTCTTGTTTTTCTTTTTGTGGCATTTGCTTTCGGGGTCTTAGTCATAAATTCTTTGTCTAGGCCACTGTCCAGAAGAATTTTTCCTATGGTTTCTTCTAGAATTTTTACGGTTTTTGGTTTTAGATTTAATTCTTTAATCCATCTTGAGTTGATTTTTGTTTAGGGTGAGAGATAGGGATCCAGTTTCAGTCTTCTATGTGTGACTATCCAGTTTTCCCAGTATTATTTATTGAATAATGTGTCCTTTCCCCAATTTTGTTTATGCTTTGTCAAGGATCAGTTGGTTGTAAATATTTGGCCTTATTTCTAGGTTTTCTATTCTTTTCCTTCCTATGTGTGTACTTTTATATCAGTACCATGCTGTTTTGCTTACTATAGCCTTGTAATATAAAGTCAGGTAATGTGATGCCTCCAGATAATAGTTATTTTGCATAGGATTGCTTTGGCCATTTGAGCCATTTTTTGGCTCCATATGAATTTTAGGATTTTTCTCTATTTCTATTAAAACAATGTTTGTATTTTGATAGGAATTGCATTGAATCTATAGATTGTTTTGGGCAGCATGGTTGTTTTCATGATACTGATTTTTCCAGTCCATGAACATGGGATGTATTTCCATTTGTTTGTATCATCTGTGATTTCTTTCGGTAGTGTTTTGTAGTTCTTCTTGTAGCGATCTTTCACCTCCTCTGTTAAGTATACTTCTAGAGTTTTGTTGTTGTGTTGTTTTGTTTTTGCAGCTATCATATAATAAAGGATTGAGTTCTTGATCTGATTTCTCAGTGATACGGTTTGGCCATGTACCCCCCGCAAATCTCATCTTGAATTGTAGCTCCTATAATCCCCATGCATTGGGGGGAGGGACCCAGTGGGAGGTAATTGAATCATGGTGGCAGGTTTTCCCCATGCTGTTCTCATCATAGTGAATAAGTCTCGCGATATCTGATGGTTTTCTTTTTTTTTTTTTTTTTTTTTTTGAGACGGAGTCTCGCTCTGTCGCCCAGGCTGGAGTGCAGTGGCCGGATCTCAGCTCACTGCAAGCTCCGCCTCCCGGGTTCCCGCCATTCTCCTGCCTCAGCCTCCCGAGTAGCTGGGACTACAGGCGCTCGCCACCTCGCCCGGCTAGTTTATTTTTTTTGTATTTTTTAGTAGAGACGGGGTTTCACTGGGTTAGCCAGGATGGTCTCGATCTGCTGACCTCATGATCCGCCCGTCTCGGCCTCCCAAAGTGCTGGGATTACACGCTTGAGCCACCGCCCCCGGCCGATCTGATGGTTTTCTAAAAGGCAGTTCACCTGCACAGGTTCTCTTGCCTGCCATCATGTAAGATGTTCCTTTGCTTCTCCTTTGGCTTCCGCCGTGATTGTGAGGTCTCCCCAGTCATGTGGAACTGTGAGTTCATTAAACCTCTTTTTCTTTATAAATTACTCAGTCTCGGGTATGTCTTTCTAGCAGTGTGAGAACGGACTAATACACTCGGCTTGGTCGTTGTTGGTATATAGCAGCACTACCAATTTGTGTACATTGATTTTGTAGCATGAGACTTTACTGAATTCATTTATCAAATCTAGGAGTCTTTTGGAAGAGTCTTTAGGGTTTTCTAGGTATATGAGCTTATCATTGGCAAACAAATAGTTTAACTTTCTCTTTTCCAATTTGGATGCCTTTTATTTCTTTTTCTTGTCAGATTACTCTGACTAGGACTTCCAGTACTGTGTTGAATAGAAGTGGTGAAAGTAGGTATCCTTGCCTTGTTCTAGTTCTTAGGGGGAATGCTTTCAACTTTTCCCCATTCAGTGTGATGTTGACGCTGGGTTTGTCATAGATGGCTTTTCATATTTTGAGGTATGTTCCTCCTATTGAGCTGTAATTTTTAAAAGGAAACAGTTTTATTTTAGCTTTTCAAGTTTCAAATTTTTATTTTCTGAAGTGGGCAGAGGTATATGTGCCTTTTTAAATACTTGTTTTTGGAGTGGCGTATATAAAATGTTGTTCCCTGGGACTTTTAGCTCCCAGCCTCAGGAATTCTCTTTCAAGAATCAGATCCATGAAGTTCCCTTAAAAAGATGATAATTAAAATAACCCGAAAAATAAATGCATCCTAGATGAGAGCCTTAAATCTTTTTGGATTCCTCAAACATGCTACTGTATTGCCAGAGAAAATGGATATCGAATGTATCGTTTATTGATACTCCCTGATGGTCACAGATATAACTATAATCATAGGTAAATGCACATTAGATCTTGAGATACGTTATAGTCAGGATATGGGCTGCCATCCAGTTTGAATGTCTGGGCATTCCGGTAATTTGAAAAACAGCAATACAAAAGTGTTCCTGCCTGTCCTGTAGCCAGCTCTCCAGGATGTCTCCTAATCCTGATAGGCATCCCTGGGGCAGTCAGATCAACCATCTTGGGGTTATGTCTTCAGTCAAGTGAGACCACCCGAGAAGGTTTTTCAGGCTCTGCCTAGGTCTCTGGCTAGCCTCTTCTTTATCCCTGATGTGTATCTGGATTTCGGGTGATTATTGATGTTCCTCCAGGCTAGGGGTATTATTTCCACGTACAGATGGTTCTACAGGTTTGTCCGTCTACAGGAGTAGATGAGAGTCTTTAAACTAGTGTCAGAAGAGTGTGTCTTAACTTCCTTTGCTCTGGGAAGAAGCCCTTGAGGTGTAAGACTCACTGTGGCTCCAACCCCTACTGTCCAATGTTTGCATTCACTCCTTAGTAATTGTATTACTCACACTAGGGTTTTGAGGCTTCACAGGTATCCCAGGACCTAGGCAGTGCCTGATAATTTCCACAGGTTTCTTTATTTTCTCTTTAACATAGTGTTCATAATTCTTCACTGATTCCACAAAAGCCAAGATGCATGGCAGGTGGAATTTTAGGGAGTGACCAGGTAAGCCTCCCTGGGCTTGGTGCTGACTGTTGACAGGGTGCTCACCAGGGCCTCATCAGGGCTCTTCGTTTGCTCCTCTGATGGTACAGCACAGCCTTGGCCACCATTGGTTTTCCACTGGTGTCAGTGTCCTTACTGTCTTCCGGGTTAGACCTCAGGTGATAACACACAAAGTCTGTGTTTTTAAAGTGTGCTAAGTCAAATTTTCTTAAATATACATAATTTTGTGAGTTTTAGATTACCAGATACATTCAAGAATTATATTCTTAATTGCTGCTGTGTTAGAATTGCATTTTAAAGACAATAATTTTATGAAATTTGAACTTGAAGAATAAAGTGGAAAATGTTAGATGGTTACACTAAACATTGTGAATAATAGGAAGGGAGAGCGTCTGATGTCTGACTCATAGAAAGTAATTGACTTTGAAAAATACGAATTTTCTGAAAAGAAAGGCTGAACTGAAACTTGACCACTCCAGTCTCTGATCTCTTTCTCCTCAGCTCAGTGAGACCACAGGCTCCCTTTGGATCTCCATCCATGCACTGTGGCCTGGGAATTGCTGTGAGGCAGAACACTGAGGTGGTGGTGGTGGTTATTATTGTTGTTATTATTTGAGACGGAGTCTCTCGCTCTGTCTCCCAGGCTGGAGTGCGGTGACGCTATCTCGGCTCACTGCAAGCTCCGCCTCCCGGGTTCAGCCATTCTCCTGCCTCAGCCTCCCGAGTAGCTGGGACTACAGGTGCCGCCACCTCGCCCGGCTAATTTTTTGTATTTTTAGTAGAGACGGGGTTTCACGGTGTTAGCCAGAATGGTCTCGATCTCCTGACCTCGTGATCCGCCCACCTCAGCCTCCCAAAATGTATTATTATTTTTTAAATATGGTTTACTTTTGAAAGAACAATACAATAGTAAATAACTACTTAATACATGTACTGTTAATAATATTTTCATATTAAATTCTGGGTATGTTTTAGTATAAATGGGCACTAATTTTATACTTTATCAAGTCTCACACTTTAAATAGACATTATATCACTTAAGAGAAGGGCAATTCTGTTGTGGGAGTGGGGAAGAAAGGCTGAAACAGAGTCTAATGAAGTACATTATTTCTACACTTCTTTCTCTTCCTTTTTAATGGAACCCTGCGCCTCAGATAGAGTGGCCACTAGTTGCTTTGACCACTCCATCTTCAGAGATTGCAAGGCAGAAAGTTTGAGAAATGGAGTAATAAGTGAAGGAAATAGTTTGGCAGGATTCACCCCAGTTTAGCCTGAAAGTGTTAGGGATAGATGTGAGCTGGCCAGCACCAAGTCTAAAACCTGGCAGGTTTTAGAGAATCTGTGCCTCAGGCTGTAGCCATTTTTAATGCTGATGAGATGGGATTATTCTAGAAAATATACCTTCAGAAGTCACAATAATTAAATATATTTATTTATGTATTTTAGTTTCCTGGACACCGACTCTCCTCCCCCTTCTCCCCAAAACCTGTGTTTACTCCTAGACCTCAGAATCCTTCTTCACCCAGTGCCCTAGACAGTCATTACACATCCATTAAAAATGTGAAATGTGAGCAGACTTAATTGGCACCCCTTTTCAAGATTACAGGAAACGTATTTTAACCAAATTAAAACTCAAAGTACTTTAGAAAGAGCTATTATATTGCAATAACCGAAATATTTGGTTATTTAGCTATAGAAAGTGCCAGATTTATTGGCACACATTGTCAGTGTCCACTGTTGGCCATGTCTACTGTTGCCTGACACTTCACGATGTGTAAAGTAATTGTGAAATTTTAATTTTTTATTTCACATTTAATGAAATAGTAAAGATACAAACTTTGAGAACTATATTCATTCAGTAAGATGGAGTCAAAAATAAGACAGAAATGTGTATTTTCCAAACCAGAATTCTGTTGCTCAAAAGTTGGACATCAGCCTGAAGTATGTTGTGATTGTGGTGACATGTGGCATCAGAGTGAGTGCCAGGAGCTGTTCTTCCCGCGCATGTCTTTGCTAGATTTGATCTAAAAAGTGGCCGTATAATTCCCTAGTTCTTTTTCCTGTTGTTCATTCATTATAGTAATATGTATATAGTCAGGTAAAGTTTTCTCCTTCATTGCGGTATAGTCTCTTTTGCATGGAATGGCAAATAGTTGAGGGTTTAAAAATTATGGTAATTCCCATGTAATCACAATGTAAATAATGGAAAAGTTCAGTGGCAAACCTTTTCTTTGGTCTAACTTCATGAATTAATTAAAACGTGATAATTTCAAAGATAAATGTATTAGGAAAAAAGAGAGGTCAGTAGAGGTTGAGATACCACCTGAATTGTTGTCTGTAGTATTATGCTATTATTAATGTGTATAACATATAAACTATTGCATTATCCTACCTTTTAAATTCATTATTAAGCAAGATGTGTAACTTGTGGTGTAAGCTATTTGTATAGGAACAGATTGAAATTTCCTGTTGTCTCTCTGCCCTTGAATACCTTTAGCCATGGTACTGATGTACTGATATGTTCTCTAGGTAATTCACATTCCACCAGTTTTGAAGTACAGAATTGTTATTTGCTATTTTTGTCAGATATGAAGTTTACTATTATACAATCTGCAAATTATGACAAATCTCTCAAAAAATTTGAGAAATGAAACATTCTGGTTAAATTTAGCACAGACTAGTATGATTGCTATATAATAAGTGAATAGCCAATTAAAATGAATATTAATAAAAATGTTTACATATCCTGTTTCTTCAATTTTCAAGTTCCTAGTAGACAGTGATTATGTCATTGTAATTAACTTGTTAGGAAATGTTCTAGCAGATGACAGGATCACAGTAATCCCTGATCTACCATGCTGGTAATTATTCAAAGTTGGCTGTCTCAAACTAGAAATATCACAAAAAGTTTCCATTTTTTTTTAATCTACCTCTTTTATTGGCATACATTCTATTTATATCAGTAACATCTACAGCATGTTTATTGTATGTTACAGAAATGGCGATTCAAAACATTTAAAAAGCAAAGATTACATACTTTATTATAGTTGAGTCTCATTATTCACCGTAGTTATGCACTGAATTGATGAATGCTGACCTGTTGCACTAGGGGAAATAGTTTGGTTCCTGTGAGCCTCTAGTCACAACATTTTTATAAACCAAAGTGCCATTTGCATTAGTTGGGTTCATTTACCAATGTCCTTGTAAAACAAGCCAATTTCTTCCACGTAACCCATTCCCTCTGTAACCTTTAGCAAATATTAAAAAATTTCTTTTGCAGCCTCCTGATCTGCAGAAACTGCCTTGCCTTCAAGTTTAATGGTTCCATGCCATACCACCTTTTGAACATGAGACAGCCAGCACTAGCCAAGAAGGGTTTAACATTTTCCTGACCCTGTGTAAAGAGATCATGAATTTCTTTGGCTTTCAGCTTTACAACATTGCTGTTCACCACACTTGCTGTTTAATTGATCATCATCCCATGAATCCACAAAGTTAGCCACTTTTCTATAACTTCATCACATGCTATAGATGTTACCGTAGCACTTTTGGGAATGGCCTCATACACAGATAGCGCATTTTCTTTTCATTTTTCTGGATGTATCATATTGTTGAATCATTGACATTGAACTCAAGGCCAGCAGCACTATAATTCATACCTGAACAAAAGCTCATCTAATACATACATATGTGTGGTGTTACAGTGTCTCTGTAAGGCACATCACAGCCTTCTTGCACTTAGGAACACTAGCACATCAGCATTACACTTGGGGGCCACCATAAACAGCAAAATCACAACAAAAAGCACAAAAAAGCGAAAAACCTGGCGTCATAGATCTCGAGACGGACGCCTGTGATTACAGCATGAGAACTGAAACGAGAAGGCAGAGCATGGTCGCGGGGGTCCCAGCTGGGAGCGTGCATGCTGGTGACTCAGTTGTCAGCTGCTCCGTGCATTTCCGTGGTCATAGGATGTCAGAACACCATAAGGATTGATTTTGGGATTACAAATAATTTTAGCAAGTAGGAACATTTGCAAATACATAATCTGCAAATAATGAGAATTGATGTAGATAAAATAGCTACAGCTTTTCTATATGAGGATTTTATATCTTTTTAATAGATACAAAGATTTTAATAGATATAAAGATAAAAACATTTTCACATCTTTTAATATCTCATTTTATTAAAAAGTCAATTTTGTACTGAAATTTCATGGCTACAAATGAAATATAAGAAAATTTCTCTTATTTTGTCTCCCATCCAAGTACTAACCAGGCCCAATCCTGCTTAGCTTCCAAGATCAGATGAGATCAGGCGTGTTCAGGGTAATATGACCGTATTTTGTATTCCATTAGTTGGACATCTTTTTTTTTCCATGTAATTTTATCTCTGTTTCCAACCTAGGCAGTAGTGGCTTAGTATATAATATGTTTTTGGTGTATATGACTTTAAAAGAAGAATCAGTGTTTGGCTTTTGGCTTTGGCTTCCCCCCGCCCCACAAAGCATCTCATATGGTTAAAAAGAAAGTGAGATTTTTATGCTGAAAAACGTACTTTTTTGGTATGTAGCTTTAAAATTTTATGTTGAGAAAAGTGTATGCAAAATCTTGAAGGAGAAGATGGACAAATGTGACTACATACAATTTAAAAATGAAAAACCCTGTTGTTAACAAAGAAGGGAACTGGAACTATATTGGCAACATAGATGATAACCCAAAGGATAATACTCTTATGGTATATAAAGAATTTTTAGCTGGGTATGGTGGGCCACACCTGTAATCCCAGCACTTTGGGAGACCAAAGCAGGAGGATATCTTGAGGCCAGGAGTTTGAGACCAGCCTGGGCAATATAGCGAGACCCCCATCTCTACCAAAACAGCAACAACAATGAGAAACAGAAAAAGGAATTTTGAAGAATCATTAAGAAAATAGCAAACAATACAGTGGGAACACAAGTGGTACTTTTCTAAAGAAGAGCTACAAACAAAAAAAAAGGTTTTGCTTGAAATGGTGTTTGGCTTCACTAGTAATTTTTTAAGAAGCAAATTAAGACATGGTATGATTTTTGCACTTTTGGTTTTGGCCAAGATTAAACCAAGACCAAAAATCTAAAAAGATTACCTATTAGCCATAATATTTATAATTTAAAAACTCACGCCCTTATTCAGAGGGGAGCTTCCACCCTCTTTTACCGTAACCAAAGAGGTCCTCTTTGGGAGACTGGCTGTCATCATGGTGATGTATTGACGTTTTGGTGTACAAGAGACTTAAACCAGTTCTAAAAGGACAAGGGAATCCTTTGAGAAACCTATATACAGTTACTGGGCCATCGAGTGGCAAACCTTGAGGGAGGATATAGAAAACAACAAATTTCAAGCACAGGAGTGCAAAAGCCTGACCATTTAATTTACAGCAGGGATTTTTCAAGTCTGGTGGACTTTACCCTGCAGGGGCTATTTGGCTCTGTCTGGAGACAATTTTGATCATCATGCCTTGGAGGATACTATAGGCATCAACTAGGTAAAGGCCAGGGAAGCCGCTGAGCATATGACGCACAGGATGGCCTCACAACCAGGAGCCACTGGCCTCAGATGGCTCCAGGGTTGAGAGAACCTGCTGCAGAGAGAAGCAGCCCCTGTGCACCTGAGTCAATTTTTCTGTATTGTTGCATATGATGACCTTGGGGAGTTAGAAAACATGTTTGTTTATACTCTGTTTAAGCAGATATGGGCATTTCAAATATACGTTACAGTTGCAGTCGCATCTTAAGAAATTTTTAATGCTTAAAGAAATCACTTACTTGGAAAATTTATAGAATGTATCTTTAAATTAGGATAAATCAAACCTTACTGTATTTTGGTGTTTTACTTACACAAAGCACATAACTAAAACTTACGGATGGTAGATCCTTTTCCCTCTGTTCATGTGATTAATTTCTTAGCATAAATATGTTACATGCTTTAAAGTTCTAATCACAAAGATATTATATACGTTAGCTTAAAGGCCCTTATTAAGTAAAAACAAAACAAAATAACTAGTTCCCTAACCTTCAGATAATGTGAGAACCATCAATTTGGAAGTAAACTAGTGGAATATATTCACTTGAGAAGTAACATATTTGTGGAGTGGAGAATTTCAGATCGTTTGGTCTGAGTTTTCATACATATCCAGGTCATGATTCCAAATACTTATTTAATAAAAACACAGAAAAAGCTACGTTAAAAATACAAACAAAAAATACCTTTGTATTACTTACCTATTTTCAATGATCTAGGCACAGATCTCCTTACTGGTATTTGAGGACTGGCAGTATAGGCTCTCTTACATTCTTTGATATTTCTGATGGCAGACAAGAGGGTACTAGAAAGAGTCAAGTTTGTTTTTTTAACTGAATTTTACAGTTAACACTTGTTATTTTTATTGATAAATTACTGTGTACCATAGTGAACTTTTGATGCCTAGGACTTGGCAATTTCAGGAAAATAATTTAGATTTAAAATATGGTAAAATGTTAAGTTGTACCATAAAAGGTTTATATTATTCTCTCTAGTATATTTGAAAATTTCCATAATAGCTTTTTTTATTTTTGTTTTTGGAGACAGAGTCTTGCTCTGTCGCCCAGGCTAGAATGCAGTGGTGCAATCTCGGCTCACTGCAACCTCCGCCTCCCAGGTTCAAGCAATTCTCCTGCCTCAGCCTCCCAAGTAGCTGGGATTATAGGTGCATGCCACCACACTTGGCTAATTTTTGTATTTTTTGTAGAGACAGGTTGTCACCATGTTGTCCAGGCTTGTCTCAAACCCCTGACCTCAAGTGATCCACCTGCCTCAGCCTCCTAAAGTGCTGGGATGACAGGCATGAGCCTTTGTGCCTGGCATAATAGCTATTTTTAAAAGTTAATAATTAACAGTAATGAAAATGAAAGCACACATAAGCTACTTTCCTAGAGGGTAGGGGAGGCCTCAAGGAAAGGAAGGGCAAAAATCAGGAATCCTGGTTTGGAAATTCTTTATAATTCTGTGTAAGTTCATAATTTTAATAGACACTATAAAAATAGTCCTCTGCTGACTCCTCACTTGAACAAAGTAACAGGTAAATTGGCTCCAGTGACTTTTTAAAAAAGTATACAAATCAGTGATTTCTAGTGCATTTACAAGGTATTGTAGCCATTACCACCGTCTAATTCCAGAGCATTTTCACCACTCCAAAAAGAAACCCCAGACCCAATAGCAGTCATTTCCCATTTTCTTTCACCACATCCCCTGGCACCTACCAGTCTTTCTGTGGATTTGTCTGTTCTGGATGTCTCATATAAACCAAAATCATATAATATGTGGCCTTTTGTTTCTGGCTTCTTTCACTTAGCAGAATATTTTCAAGGTTCATCCATGTTGTAGCATGTGTCAGTATCTTACTCCTTTTTCTGGCCAAATAACATTTCATTGTATGAATAATATTCCATTGGATATAACACATTTTGTTTCATTTTGTTTATCCATTTATCAGTTGATGGACATTTGGGTTTTTTCCACTTTTAGGCTAATGTCAGTAATACTGCTGTGAATGTACATGTACATGTTTTTTGTGTGGATGTATGTTTTCAGTTCTTTTGTGTATATGTTTAGGAGTGGAATTGCTAGGTCATTTGGGAACTCTGTTTTCTTTTTGAGGACCTGCCATACTGTTTTTGAAAGCAGCTGCACCATTTTACATTACCAGCAGCAATGTATGAGAACACTGGTTTCTATTATTGCACCAGTTTCTTTTATTCTGTTATTCCTTTTCTTCTTCTTTTTTTTTGAAACAAGGTCTCGCTGTGTCACCCAGGTTGGAGTACAGTGGTGAGATCTTGGCTCACTGCAGCCTTAGCTCCTGGACTCAAGTGATCCTCTGACTTCAGCCTCCTGAGTAGCTGGAACTATAGGTGTTTGCCACTATGCCCAGCTAATTTTTGTTTTTTTGTAGAGACAGGGTTTCACCATGTTGGCCTGGCTGGTCCTGAACTCCTGGGCTCAAGTCATCTGCTCTCTTTGGCCTCCTAAAGTGCTGCCATTACAGGCATGAGCCACCGCACCCAGCCTATTGTATGATTTCTTGATTGAAGCCATCCTCATGGTTATGAACTGGCATTTCATTGTGATTTTGATTTGCATTTCTCTAACAACTAATGTTAAGCATCTTTTTATGTACTTACTGGCCATTTACGTATCTTTTTTAGAGAAACATCTGTTCAGATCCTTTATCCATGTTTTACTTGGGTTATTTGTATTTCTATTGTTGTAGTAATTTTTGTATATTTTGAATAGAACCTCTTTATCAAATATATGATTTGCACGTTTTTAAAAATTTTTTTAAATTTCTTTTATATTATATGGTTGTCTTTTCACTTAATGGTGTTCTTTGAAATACAAAACTTTTTAATGTTGATGAAATCCACTTTATTTTTTCTTTAGTTGCATTTTGACATGATCCCTCTTATTTTTTTTTTTCAGTAGGTGATTGTACTCCACTGTATGGATGCCCCATACCGTATTCAACCAGTTCCTTATTGATTTACTATTACAGACAGGGCTATGATAAATGACTTTATATATACATCATTTTGTGATTTTTGCCAGTGAGATTGGTGGGTCAAAGAGTAAATGCATACGTAACTTTGGTGATTATTGCCATATTCCCCTCTATAAAGACTGTGACATTTTGTGTTCCCACCAGTAGTGTATGAGAATGCCTACTTCCCTGCAGCCTGTAAAGCAGAGTACATTGCCAGGCTTTTAGAGTTTTGCTAGTCTAATATGTAGAAATGATATATTAAATGTAATCTAAAAATTGCTCTTCTCTAATAATGAGATAAATTAAGCATCTTTCAATGAATGTGTAGGCCTTTTGCATTACTTTTTGTGTTTTCTGTTTATCCGTATCTTGTGCTCATTTTTTTTCTATTGGATTTTGGAGTGTATTCCAAGATTTTAGAGGTTCTTTACATATTAGGGATATTAGCCCTGAATTTATAAGTTGCAAATATTTCTTACACTTTTGCCTATTCAGTTTGTCACTTGTATTTTTACTTTGTGTGTGGTGTATTTGGGATGTGCAAAGGGTTTAATTTTGCTTGTTTTTGGGTTTTGTATGTGTTTGCTTGTTTGTTTCTACTCTTTGATTTTAAAGGAATTTACTCATTTCCATCTAATACTTGATAGTTTTGATTTTCTGACTTTTGATTGTATTTTTCATTCATTCTTTTGAGTTTTCTGAATATATAGTCACATCATCGGTGCCATCTGCAAATAGAAGATGCTTTACCTTTTTCCAGTTCTGATTCCTCTGATTGCCTTCTCATGTGATTGCATTGGTAAATACCCTCAAAGCAGTATGTAATAAGAAGGGATATAGTGAGGATCCTTAACTGCTTCTTTATTTTAACACAAACTCTTCTAATGTTTCTCCATTAAGTAAGATGATAGCTTTGAAGCTAATATGTATACAAGCATACCTTGGATATACTGTGGGTTTGGTTCCAGACCACCACAACAAAGTGAGTATCACAACAAAGTGAGTTACACACATTTTTTGGCTTCCCAATGTGGATAAAAGTTATGTTTACACTATACCGTAGTCTGTTAAGTGTGCAACAATGGTATGTCTAACAAGACAAATGTACAGACCTTAATTAAAAAATACTTTATTGCTAAAAATGCTAACAATCATCTGAGCCTTCAGGGAATTGTGGTCTTTTTGCTGGTGGAGGGTCTTGCCTTGATGTTGGTGGCTACTGGCTGATTAGATGGTGGCTGCTGGAGGTTGGGATGTCTGTGGCAGTTCCTTAAAATAAGGACAGCAATGAAGTTTGCCCCATCGATTGGCTCTTTCTTTCATGAAAGATTTCTGTGTCTTTGTAACGCTGTTTGATAGCATTTACCCACAGTGGAACCTCTTTCAAAGTTGGAGTCACTCCTCTCCAACCCTGCTGCTGCTTTATCCACTAAATTTATGGAATTTCTGAAACCTTTGTTGTCATTTCAGCAATGTTCACAACATCTTCATCAGGATTAGGTTCCATCTCAAGGAACTATTTTCTTTGCTTATCCATAAGAAGCAACTTCTCATTCATTAAAGTTTTTCCTGAGATTATAGCAATTCAGTTATATCTTCAGGCTCGACTTCTAATTCTAGGTCTCTTCCCCTTTCCACCACATCCGGAGTTAACATGCCCAGATCTATCAGAGGAATCACTGTATCAGCTTTAGATTTAGGAAACGTATTCTTTAATAAGACTTGAAATTACTTTTTTTTTTTTTTTTTTTTTTTTTTTTGAGACTGGGTTGTGCTCTGTCATCTGGGCTGGAGTGCAGTGGCACAAACAGGGCTCCCTGCAGCCTTGAACTCCTGAGCTCAAGTGATCCTCCTGCCTCAGCCTCCCAAAGTGCTGGGATTATAGGTGTGAGCCACTGTGCCGAGCTGAAATTAATTCTTGGTCAGTGGGCTGCAGAAGGGAGGTTGTGTTAACCACATGGAAATAACACTCATCTCCCTGTACATCTCCATCAGAGCTCTTGGATGACCAGGTAGATTGCCAGTGAGCAGTCATATTTTGAAAGGAATCTATTCTTCTGAGCAGTGGGATTAAAATATTCTGTAAACCATTCTGTAAACAGACATGCTGTCATCTAGGCTTTGCTCCATCTACACAACATGGGCAGAGTAGATGTAGCATAATTCTTAAGGGCCCTAGGATTTTCAGAATGTAAATGAGCGTTGGCTTCAAGTTAACGTCACCAGCTGCATTAAGAGTCAGCCTGTTCTTTGATGATTTGAACCCAGGCATCATCACCTCTCCGGCTGTGAAAGTCCTAGATGGCATTTCTTCCGACGTGAGACTATTTTGTCTTCATTGAAAATCTGTTGTTTAGTGTAGCCACCTTAATCAGTTACCTCAGCTAGATCTTCTGGATGACTTGCTGTTTGCTCCTGTACTTTTATGAGACAGCTTCTTTCCTCGTGAATGACCTCATGAGTCTATCTCTGCTAACTTCACACTTTTCTTCTGCAGCTTCCTCACCTCTCTCAGCCTTCAGAGAACTGAAGAGAGTTAGGTCCTTGTTCTGGATTCAGTTTTGGCTTAAGGGAATATTGTGGCTGATCTGGTGTTCTATTCAGACCACTAAAATATTTTCCAAAGAGCAATAAGGCTGTTTCGCTTTCTTATCATTCATGTGTTCACTGAAAGAGCGCTTTTGATTTCCTTCAAGAACTTTTCCTTTACATTCGCAGCTGGGATAGCTATTTGGCTTAAGAGGCCCAGCTTTCAGCCTGTCTTGGCTTTCGACATGCCTTGCTCACCAAGCTTAATCATTTTTAGTTTTTGACTTAAAGTGAGAGAGATGTGACTCTTCGTTCACTTGAACACTGTGAGGCAATTGTAGGGCTATTAATCCACCTGATTTCATTATTGTGTCTCAAGCAGGCCCGAGCAGAGGGAGAAAGATGGGAGAAGGAGCAGTTGGTGGGGCAGTCAGAACACACGCGTTTAGTAGGTTCACTGTCTTACATAGGTGTAGTTTGTGGTACCCAAAATAATTAGTGACAGCAAAGATCACTGATCACAGATCACCGTAACACATACAATAACGATAATGGAAAAGTCTGAAATATTGTGACACTTAACAAAATGTTATCCAGAGACATGAACTGGGCCCACACTGTCGGATAAAGGGCAGTAGACTTGCTTGACTCAAGGCTGCCACATCAGATTTTTTTTTTTGAAAAAAAGCAATACTTGAGCACAATAAAGCAACTTGTAAACCAATGAGGTTTGCCTGAATGTTAAAGCGGTATCCCTCAGTTCTTCGTTTGAGGGTTTTTTATATGAATGAATGTTGAATTTTGTCAAGTGCTTTTTCAGTATCTCTAGAGGTGATCATATTCCTCTTAGTTCTTCTGATACCATTTATTATATTAATGTATTTCCTAATATTGAAACATCATTGCATTCCTGTAATGATACATTAAAAACGGTATTTTGATTCTGTTTACCAAAATTTATTTAAGATTTTTGCATGGATATTAATACATTTGTTTGTAGCATAAATTTATATGTTTATTGGTATATGTATGTGTTGAGTCCAAGGCAGTTGCTCAGTTTCATGTTTGTTCCCGGGAGCCCCTTTTCTAAGCCTGTCCTGTGCTTGCTCTAACAGTGACTGGACTTTTTTACAGGTCTGCTATAAAGCTCTTGGTTTGGGAATTCCCGTTCCATCCCTTCTTCCTGTGTTGAGTCCTGTTTCCCGGACGAGGCAAGATTGCAGGTTTTTCTTTCTCCTGATTTATTTATTCATATTCGTAGCTTCCTGAGAAAAGGCGCATACATTTTTTGAATATCTACGTGACTGAAATGTCTTTAGTTGGCCTTCACTCGTTGATCATTTAGAGGGATTAGACATTTAGGTTGAAAATAATTTTTCTAAAGAATTTAGAAGGCACTCATCTATCATTTTCTAGTTTCCATGTTGATACCAAGAAATCTGATAACATTTTGTTTTATGACCTCTCCCCATCACCCATCACTGCCTGGGAAGCAACTCTCAGTGTTTTGATATTCTAAGCTGATGTGCTTTGGCCTTCCTTCTATTCATATGTTGGACAGTTGATGGGCCCTTTCTGTTTGCAAATGGCTGTTTTTCAGTGCTAGAAACTCTTCTTGAATAGTTTTTTCCTTCCATTTTATTATTCAGATATTATATCATGTATTTTTCTTGTCTCCTATTGTGCATTCCTTATTTTTTTGTTCTACTTTTTGGGAGATTGCCTCAACTATTTTCTAACTCTTTAACTGAATTTGTTGTTCTTCATATTTTAAATTTTCCTGAATATTCCTACTTATAGTATCTTATTTATGGTTTATAGATAAAATTCTATTTCTAACTCTTTCATATTAATTACATATATTTAAAAAATCTTTACTGTTTCTGCATTTTCTGTTTTTAATTCCTCCTTCTCCCCCAACCCTTACCCTCTTCTGTTTGTCTGATGTGGCCTCTTTCTTTATTGAGAAGCTAGTCTCAAATACCTGGTTATCCGTGGCTGTCTGTTCACATTTAAGGGTGAGACACTGGAAAGCTGGTGTGAACAGTTGTCTTGGACTCAATACATACCTGTACCTATTCTGTGTGAGTTGGCTTTACTGTTGGGATGTCAGGTGGCCAGGTGGCTTTTTCTTTAGATACCTTCAAATGTCAGTGTCTAAAGAGTCTTTCTCTGGGAACATTTAATTTCTCCAGAAAGGTATTGTTTGGTTTCTTGCCTGAGCCTGAGATCTGGAATTTGGCTGTAGAAAGGGAATGCCAACTATTTTTGATTGATTATGTAGCGTTTTGCTTAACACCGTGTTCCCCTCACACCCTACTCCAGCTTAAAATCCCTTCAGTTGCTGTGTATTGCTGTCATATTGCAGTCCAAGCTACTTGTTGTCAGCTTTACATTCTGCATGATTTAATCTCAGTATGGCTCTCTTCTGCTTTTCATAGTTCTGTTTACCACATTCCACTGTCCTTTCTGCTTCAAACATACTGAGTTCTTTCTCACTTAACAGCTTTGCATGTGCTTCCCCTTTGTAGGGCTAGCTCTCTTTCACTATTTAAGTCTTTCCTCATGTATAATCTCCTTGACTTCCTAGGATAGGCAGGGTTGGTTAGGTTATGCTGTGATACCAAGCGACCTCAAAATCTCAGTAGTTTAAAACAGTGATTGTTGCTCATAATATATGTCCATCACAGATGAGCTGGGAGTTCTGCTGTCATTTGTCCTCATTCTAGTATGTAGGCTGACAGAGCAGCCACCAGTTTCGCAATGGTATAAAGAAAAAGAAAGCATAGCAAATCATAGTGAGCTTTCTTACATCATCCGTTGTACAAGTGGTATAAATCCCTTTTACTCAGATTCTGTTTGTTACATCCACACATGGCCTCGCCTAATTTCAGTGTGGTGGGGAAGTGCATTGTCCTAATTAACAGTGCATTTTGATTTAACTAGAAATTGGAGTATGACTTTCTCGAGAAGAAAAAAGGAAGGATAGTGTGTGTGTGCTGGGGAGGTATATGTGAACGAGATTAATTGACTTAAGTAGGAAGATAATTACATAAGGGTAGGGTTTGTAAATACAGAGGTAAGACCCAAAAAAGAAAACTAAAATAGTTGACAGTGATTGCCTTACGGTGCAGGAAGAGGGGGTAGGGGGTTTGGGATTATTTGATTTTTGAAAAATCATGTGTATATAGTATTTTAATTAAAATGACAATAAAATTTAAATAATCCTCGACCTTCATGTGACCTCTCATCTGTCTCTTTCCAGCTACTGTTCCATCTACCTCCTTTACTTTTTTCAGTCATTCTTCTGGAAGGAGTTCTCTTCTCTATTTCAGTTTCTTCACCTGCCACTTCTTAACCCACTCCTATCCCGTTGGGGTGCTATTATTTCACTAAGACAGCTCTTGCTGAAGTCATCAGTGACCAACATATTGCTAAATCTAGTGGATATTTTCAGTTCTTTCTGCTTTTTGACATCCTAGCATTATTCTGTACCTTCTGAAATCTTTTTTTTTTTTTTTTTTTTTGAGACGGAGTCTCGCTCTGTCACCCAGGCTGGAGTGCAGTGGCCGGATCTCAGCTCACTGCAAGCTCCGCCTCCCGGGTTCACGCCATTCTCCTGCCTCAGCCTCCGGAGTAGCTGGGACTACAGGCGCCCGCCACCTCGCCCGGCTAGTTTTTTGTGTTTTTAGTAGAGACAGGGTTTCACCATGTTAGCCAGGATGGTCTCGATCTCCTGACCTCGTGATCTGCCCGTCTCGGCTTCCCAAAGTGCTGGGATTACAGGCTTGAGCCACCGCGCCCGGCCTTTTCTGAAATCTTGCCTTCACCGGACTTCTGTAAGACAACTCTCCTAGATTGGCTCTTAGTTCTTAGGGGCCTAGGTCACTTTCCACCATATTCTTTCCTGGGGCAGTCTAATCTACATTGATGGTTTCAGTTACCATGCTTAGGTGCCTCACAGATCTTCAGCATATATTCTCAGCTCACTAGCTCTATCTCCACATACCTACTTAACATCTCCCTTAGATGTCTAAAAGACGCCTGAACTTAGTCTGCCTAAAACCAAACTCGGCACACACATACATATACCACTGCCTTCTGCAAACTTAGTCTCCATCCCAGATTTCTTATCTCAATTGAAAACACCCCAATGTAACACCCTGTGAAAACCGGAAATCTAAGCATTATCCTTGACACTCACCTCTCCCTTATTCCCAGTCCAAAATTAAGTTGTGATATCTTTTCCTCATTCTATACCCTGTAGCCAGAGGTAACTTAAAAAACCCATTATTTTCTAAAGCTCCCATTGGTCTTGCATTCTTTTTGCAGCTTTTCCTCAATTACTACTCTCCTCTTCCTCATTTCAAAACTTACTCCAAAGCTACAGTAATCAAAACAATGTGGTATTGGAATAATATAGATATGTAGTCTAGTAATAATATAGATTTATAGTCTAGTGGAATAGAATTTGGAGTTCAGAAATAAACCCATACATCTATGGCTGTTGATTTCTGACAAGGATGCTAAGTCCACTCAGTTGGGAAAGAATAGTCTCATCAACAGATGGTGCCAAGATAACTTGATTTCCACATGTACAGAATGAAATTGGACCCCCTACCTCACATCACATATAAAAATTAACTCCAGATGGGTCAGTAACGTAAATATAAAAGCCAGAACCCTAAAACTTTTCAAAGAAAACAGTTTAATCTTCATGACCTTTGATTTTGCAGTGGATTCTTAGGTATGACACTAAAAGCATGAGCAACAGAAGAAAAAATAGTTAAGTTATATTTTATCGAAATTTGAAAGTTTTATGCATTAAAGGACCTTATCAAGAAAGTGTAAAGACAGTCTACAGAAGGGAAAATGTTTGCAAAGCTTGTATCTGTTCCTGGATTGGTGTCTAGAATATTTAAAAAACACCTACAGCTCAACAGCAACAAAAAGACAGCCCAGTTAAAAATGGGCAAAGGACTTGAATAGACATTCCTCCAGACGTATAGACACATCCAGTAAATACATGAAAAGGTTCAACATCGTTAGTCCTTAGAAAAATCCAGGTCAGACCCACAGTGAGGTAATTACGTTTACTTAGATGGCTATGACTTTTTAAAGTGAAAAATGGGAAATAATAAGTGTTGGTAATAAAGTGGAGAAATTGGAACACTTGTACATTGCTGTCAGGATTGTAAAATGGTGCAGCTGCTTGTGAAAAAGAGTTTACTAATTCCTCAAAAGGTTAAATGTAGAATTTATTACATGATCTGGCAATTCCACTTCTGGGTGTATGTTCCAAGGAATTGAAGGCAGACCCAAGCAGATACTTGTATGCCAGTGTTCACTGCAGTCTCATTCACAACGTTTTTCAAAAGGTGGAAACCACCCAAGTGTCCATCAACAGATGAGCAGATAAACAAATTGTAATTTATCCATATGGTGGAATATTCTTCAGCCGTAAGAAGAAATAAAGTACTGGCACATGCAACAAAATGATGAACCTAGAAAACACACTAATTGAAATAAGACAGACACAAAAGGACAAATACTGTATGATTCCACTCATGAAATGTCTAGGCATATTAATAGATATAGAAAGTGGATTTGAGGATGTCAGGGGCTTGGAAGAGCAGAGAATGGGGAATTATTACTTAATGGTCTGTAGTTTGGGGCGATAAAAAGTTTTAGAAATAGGTAATGGTGATGGTTGCAAAACACTGGGAATGTACGGTAATTAGTGCTGCCAGATTGTGTACTCAAAAATGGTTAAGATGGCAAATCCTATATTAATATATATTTTGCTACAGTTTTAAAAATAATATAATGTTCCAAAAACCACTGAATTGTACACTTCACATGGGTGAATTCTATGTGAATTATACCTCAATAAAGCTTTTTAAAAAATAAAAAGGGTAACAATTTTTCACCCACCATTTTGTTTTGTAGACTGTTTTGTCAAACTGAAAAGTCCTGAAATATCCTTTTGCATTTACTAGTATAGCTAAAAAGGTAATTAAAACATTTTTTAAAAAGTGAATAAAGGGTTCACAATGACCTGTTTTGCTATCAGGAACCTTGATCAATGTGTTGCATAGCAATATTTCCCCATTCTTAATCTAATGTACTTTGATGCAAACAAACAGAAAGCTACCAGGAGATCCATTCTGAGGGCTCTGTATTGCCAGGTATCCATGTTCTGTGACTGCCACATGTGGAAAGTGTACAGCAGATTGTCCTGGGGCTCTTGGGGCAGTATTACTGATCTTTACTTAAGACCTGGTAGTTAACCATTTATTATTATAGACTAGATTTTTTTCTCTTCCTATTTTTTAAGTTTTTTTAATGTGGCAAAATACACATAACATAAAATTTATTATCTTTATCATTTTTAGGAGTACAATTTAGTGTATTTAAATGCATTTATAATGTGCAATTCTCACCATCATCCATCTCTGTGATTCTTTTTGTTTTGTGAAACTTAAACTCTATACCCATTTAACAATAACTCTTGATGCCCCCTGGCAACCAACAACTAATTTTTTAATATCTCGGGTTTGGCTGGGGAGAGTATTGAATCAGTAAGTATTTATTTAGCATCTACTTTATGGTAAAAGTTATTAGGGGCATGAAGAAGGTTTAAAATACGGGATGCTTTAAAAAACTGACAATACTGCTGGGCAGACAGTACTATATATGCAATAATTGTATAGTAATCACAATGATAACATGGCATTTATTATAATTATACCTTGGATATATGTAGCTTATACATGCAAGTTATAATGATAATTGTGGGGCACCAATAAAAGACCAAACACATTAAAAAAAACTAATGCTAGGATTGATAAGAATTTAATATATAACGCCAGGCATGGTGGTATGTGTACCTGTGTCCCTCGGGAGGCTGAGGTAGGAGGGATTACTTGAGCGCAGGAGAATGGAGTCCAGCCTGGGCAACATAGTAAGACCCTGTCTCTTAGAAGAAAATTTAACGTATGATTAGGGAGGTATCACATTTTGTTGGAGAAGAGAAAAATCCTTCAGTGAATCACACTAGCTCAGTGGTTGCTTCTTCAGGGAAACACTCTGTATTTTCATTTAATGCCACATTCAAAAAGTAATTCCATGGTTTCCAGCCTGGCATAGAAGGAGCTCATAAGTAACCATGCTGTCCTAACCACAAGTAAAGAGCTGAACAAGCAAAAATAATAATAATAAACAAAAAAGCTCTTTTAGATCCATCAGGGAAGTGAAGCCGTGGGGCATACTGCTGCACCGAAGATTGGAGACAGATAGGTGGGTGTAAAGAATCACAACTTGGCAGAGCAGAAACCCACAAGCAGAAACCTCTGTGGGGACCAGTGCCGGAGCAGGAGAGGCTGAGCTGTAATGGATGAATCGCTAGATGCACAGCATGGACAACTCTGAGAGTTAGAAGCTTCAGAGGGACCCAGTCATGGGGGACGGCTGCCACGGTGTTGAATTTTTACCTCCAGGAGCTTGACCTCACAGTGAATATTGGAGAAAAATCTCCTTGTGCTTCTTGCAGCGGGAGGGGGAAAGGGATCATTTTGTGATGTAAGAGCTTTCTGTTCTTAACAAAGCCTACCCTCAGGAGACATGGTTTTACCGAAGCCTAGCCTACCTGGGGGAAGGGAAATACCTAACTCCAGCCTACTGTAGCTTTCTACATGGGGAAAGGGAAATATACAACCTCAGCCCCCTCCAGTCATCCCGTCCCACCTAAGGGGGGAAACTGCAGCCCTGCTGAAGTTCAAAGTCCAGTGGCACAGGCTGTCTAAAGATTAAATCGTAGGGCTAAGAAGGCTTCCCTTCCCCACACCTTGCACTGTGTTATTGAAGGCCTATTTAGCAAGGTTCCTTTTACCCAGTACATCACGTTCACCTTTCAGCAGAAATTACAAGAGGTCTACTAAAGCAAAAGCCAGCAGTGTGAAGAAACTGAACAAGCATTAGAACTAGAGTCAGATATGGCAGGAATGTTGGAATAATCAGACCACAGATTATTAAAAACTGTGATTAAAATGCTAAGAGTTTTAATGCCAAAAAATAGGCAACAAGAATCAATGGACGATACAAGCATAGAGATGGAAATTCTAAGAAGGAACCAAAAAGAAGTGCTAGAGATAAAAAACACTGTAACAAAACAAAAAAACCTGTCGTGGGCTTATCAGTAGACTGGACGTGACCAAGGAGAGAATCTCTGAATGTGAGGATATGACAACTAGTAATCTTCAGAACTGAAAAGCAGAGACAGACAAGTCTGGGAAAAAAGCAATTGAGAAAAGAATATTCAAGAACTACAGGAAAGCTACAAAAGATGTAACATATGTGTAATGGGAATACCAGAAGGGAAGAAGGAGAGAAAGGGACAGAAGAAATATTTGAGTCAAGAATGCTTGACAATTTCACCAGTATCAGACGCTCCAACCAAAGATCCAGAAAGTTCAGAAAACACCAAGCAGGCTAAATGCCAAAAATATTATACCTAAGCATACCATATTCAAATGTCAGAAAATTAAACTTGAAAGAAGCCAGAGGAATAAGCACTTTACCTGTAGAGGAGCACAGTTAAGAATTACATCTGACTTTTTTTCAGAAACCATGCAAGCAGGAGGAGTTGGAATGAAATAAAGTGTTGAAAGAAAAAACCCCACCAACCTAGGATTCTGTATCCAGTAAAACTATATCTTTCATAAAAAGTAAAAATACAGACTTTCTCAGACGAAATTAAGGAAATTTGTTGCCTTGTAATGTTAAAAGAAGTTCTTCAGAAAGAAGGCAAATTATTTCAGTTAGAAACCTGGATGTAGATGAGGAAAGGAAGATCATTCAAGAAGGAATAAGGAAAGAAATACATTTTTTTTTCTTTCTACTAACAGATAATTTGTTCAAAACAATAATAGTAACTGTGTATTTGATTGTGTGTGTGTGTGCGCTTATGTGTAAGTAAAATGAATGACAGTTTATGTGTAAGTGAAATGGCACAAGGGACTGGAGGGAAGAATTCAGAATATTTTGTTATTATAAGGTACTTGCACTGCCCATGAAGCAGTATAATGTTATTCGAGAGTGGACTTGGGTTAATTGTAATGTGTGTTGCAAACTCTGGGGAAACCACTACAAGTAGTAAAGCAAGAAGTATAATTGATGTGATAAGAAAGGAGAGAAAATTGAATTACATAAAATGCTCAACTAAAACCACAAAAGGTAGGAAAAGTGTGGAAGACAGAAATAAGAGTAACAAAGTCAAACAATAGAACATAGTGACAAACATGGCAGATATTAATCTAATTATATTAATAATCACTTGAAATATGGCCTAAACACAGCCATTAAAAGACAGAGATTGTGAGAGTGGATCAGAACACTCGACCCAACAATGCCTTGACTGCCAGAAATGCACTTTAAATACACAGATTGAAGAGATAAAGAATATAGCATGGTAACACTAATGAAAAGAAAATCAGAATAGCTGTATCAGTTTCAGACAAAGGACTTCAGAGGCAGGGAAGTTATCAGGGATAAAGGTGGGCAGTATATAGTGATAAAGGAGTCAATACTCTAAGAAGGCATAACAGTGCCTAATGTGTATGCACCTAACAACCGAGCATCAGAATATGTGAGGCAAAAACTGATAGAACTCCTAGGAGAAATAAATGAATCCACTACTATAGTTGGAGATATCAATACCCCTCTAGCAAAAATAGACTGATCTAGCAGGCAGAAGGTTGGTAAGGACATAGTTGAACTCAAAAACATCAATCAACTGGATATAATTGACATCTATAGATTACATTATTCAATAACAGCAAATCACACATTCTTCTGAAGGTCACACAGAACATTCGCCAACATAGACCACGTTCGATGCCATAAAACAGACCTTAATAAACTTAAAATAATAGAAATAGTATATCTGCTGTCAGACCACAATGGAATGAAGAGTGAAATTAATAACAGAAAGATAGCTGGAAAATCCCCAAATATATTGAGATGAAATGCACACTTCTGAATAACAGGGCTCAAAGAATAAATCTTGAGGAACTTTTAAGTATTTGGAACTAAGTGAGAATAAAAATGGTTTATCAAAATCAGGTGATCTTACCAATAGATACAGAAAGAGGATTTGACAAAACCCAACATTCTTTCATAAAACCTCCCAAGAAACTAGGAATGAAAAGGAGCTTCCTTGACTTGTTAAATTTAAGAGTATCTACACAAACCCTACAACTAACATCATACTTAATGGTAAGGAACTTGAAGCTTTTCCATTAAGATCAGGAACAAGGCAAGAATGTCCCCTCACCACTGCCTTTCAACGTCATATGGGACGTCCTAGTTGTCTTACTCTATTCCTGCTGCTATAACAAAATACCACAGACTGGGTAATTTATAAATCACAGAAGTTTATTTCTCATAGTTCTGCATGCTGGGAAGTGCAGGATCAAAGCACTGGCAGATTCGTGTCTCGTAAGGGTTGCTCTGTTTCCAGGATGATACTTTATTGCTGTGTCCTCACATGGCAGAAGAGATGGAATGGCCAGGCAGGTCTCTGAAGCCTCTTTTTTAAGGGCATTAATCCCATTCATGAGGGCAGAGCCCCCAGGGCCCAATCACCTCCCAGCCTCTCCACATCTGAATGCCGTCACCTTGGGGTTTAATTTCCCACATAAATTTTGGATAAACGAAAACATTCAAACTGTGGTGCTAGCTAATGCAATAAGATAATAAACAGAAATAAGAAGCAAATAGATTGGGAAGGAAGAAATAAAACTTTGTTGGCAGAGGACATGATCATTTATATAGCAAATCCAAAAGAATTAACAAAAAACTCCTGGAACTACTAAGTGGTTATAGCCAGGTTGCAAGATACAAGGGTAATATACAAAAATCCATCACTTTCCTATTTATCAGCAATGAACAAGTGTAATGTGAAATCGAAAGCATATTATTTACATTAGTACCCCTGAAATGAAATGCTTAGGTAGAAATCTAATAAATTGTGGACAAGATGTATATCAGGAAGACTGCAGAGCTCTGATAATAGATATAAAAGATTAAATAAATGATGCAATATTCCATGTTCATGGATAGGAAAACAATATTGTCAAGATGTCTCTTCTTCCCACTTTTATGTACAAATTCATGTAGTCTCAATCAGAATACCAGCAAGTTATTTCATGGATATCAACAAATTGATTCTAAAGTTCATATGCAGAGACAAAATACCCAAAATAGCCATCGTAATATTGAAGGACAAAGTCTGAGGACTGATACTACCTGACGTTGACTTACTGTAAACTTCAGTGACCAAGACAATGTGGCATTGGTGACAGGACAGACAAATAGATGGATGGAACAGAATAGACAACCCAGAAATACATAAATACAGTCAGTTCAACTTTTACCAAGGAGCAGAGGCAATACCTTGAAGCAAAAAGCCCTTGAGGAAATGGTGCTGGAACAAATGGACATCCACTTTCAAAAAAAAAAAAAAAAAAAAGTTAAGAATCATCTAGGCACAGACCTTACATCCTTCACAAAAATTAACTGAAAATCAATCAGGGACCTGAGTGTAAAATACAAAACTGTAAAACTCTTAGGCAATAGCATAGGAGGAAACCTAGATTACCTTTTGTGTGGTAATAATGTTTTCGGTACAACACTAAAGGCATGATCCATGAAGGAAATAATTGATAAGCTGGACTTCCTTAAAATTTAGTACTTTTGTTCTGTGAAAGATAATGTCAAGAAAGCGAGATGACAGGCCACAGACTGGGAGAAAATAATTGCAAAAGACATATCTAATAAAGGACCATCAAACAAAACATAACAAAGAACATCTAACATTAAATAATAAGAAAATGGAAAACATGTTCTAGAAATGGGCAGAAGGGCAAAGGTGGGAGCATCACTTGAGGCCCGGAGTTGGAGACCAACCTGGGCAACGTAGAGTAATCCTGCCTCTCCAAAACATTAAAAAAAAAAAAATGAGCAGGGCATGGTGGTGCATGCCTGTAGTCCTAGCTACTCTAGAGTCTAAGGCAGGAGAATCACTTGAGCCCAGGAATTTGAGGGTATAGTGAGCTATGACTGCACTGCAGACTGGGTGACAGAGTGAGACCCTCTTTCAAAAATATATTAAAAAAAATTTTTTTTAAGGGCAGAAGACCTGGCTGGACATCTCACCAAAGAAATACGGATGACAAATAAACATATGAAAATATATTCAATATCATATATCATTAGGAAATTTTAAAAAATCAATAAGGTATCACCACACACTTACTAGAATGGCCCAGATCCAAAAGACTGACAATCCCAAATGTTGATGAGGATGTGGAACAACAGAAGTGCTCAGTCATTGCTGGTGGAAGTGCAAAATGGTCTGGTCACTTGGGAAGACAGTTTGGCAGTTTCTTATACAACTGAACATTTTCCAACCATACGAACCAGCAGTTACACTCCTTAGTATTTACCCAAATGAATGGAAAACTTATGTGCACATAAAAACATGCACATGGATGTTTATAGCAGCTTTGTTTTGATTGCCAAAACTTAGAAGCAGCCTGTCCTCGAGTAGATGAATGGATGAACTGTGTTATATGCAGCCAGTGGAATATTATTCAGTACTAAAAAGTAACAGTCTATCAAGCCATAAAAAGCTATGGAGGAAACTTAATGCATATTACTAAGTGAAGGAAGCCAACCTGAAAAGGCTACATGTTGTTTGATTCCAACTCTGTGACATCCTGGAAAAGGCAAAACTGTGAAGACAGTAAAAAGACCAGTGGTTGCCGAGGGTTAGGGGAAGGAAGGGATGAATACGTGAAGCACAGATGATTTTTAAGTCAGTGAAACCTTTCTGTATGGGTACTACAGTGGCACATACTTGTCATTCATACATTCGTCAAAACCCATGGAATGTGCACCACCAAGAGTGAGCCCTCATGTATACTGTGGACTTTGGGTCGTAATGATACGTCAGTGTGGGTTTGTGGATTTTTAACAAATGTATTGCTCTGGCGTGGGATGTTGATAATAGGGGAGGCTGTGCATGTGTGGGGCCAGGGAGTATATGGAAACTCTGTATTTTCCATTCAATTTTGCTGCAAACTTAAAATTGCTCTAAAAAATAGTTTACTAATCATAATTTTAAAAAAGTAATTCTCCCCAGCACTTTGGGAGGCCTAGGTGGGCGGATTACCTGAGGTCAGGAATTCGAGACCCAGCCTGGCCAACATGGTGAAACCCCATCTCTACTGAAAATACAAAAATTCCCCAGGTGTGGTGGCACGTGCCTGTAATCCTAGCTTAGCTGCACGGGAGGCTGAGGCAGGAGAATCACTTGAACCTGGGAGGTGGAGGTTGCAGTGAGCCGAAATCACACCATTGCACTCCAGCCTGGGTGACAAGAGTGAAACTCCGCCTCAAAAACTAAAAAATACAAATAAAAAACTACAAAATATAATTGCATATTTTTCTGATTTGAGTGTAGAGGGACTTCTGATCACAAAAGCAATGATAAAAGAATACATAGCTAGATTTCAGTAAAATTTAATGTTTATTAAGAGGCAAAGAGGAAAGCATTTTATGGATGAACCTAATGTGAAAATTAATATATAACTGGGAAAATGGTATGAAGAGACAGTGAAAAATAATTTTAAAGTGCTAATAGACTTTGGGAAAAAGTAATAATATTTGATGCAAATATTTGAAAACATTTTATGCAATGTACTGATAAAAAACCTGAACCTACCACCAGAAGTAAAAATCAGAACCTATTTGGTGTTTTGAATTCCCATACTGTGCTCCTCCATCTCTTTTCCCTGCGCCCTCAGCTGTTCTTGTTAGCTATTGTGTTTATCATTTCCTTAAAGCAGTTTTCACAAATATATATATATCACCAAGCAACATCTTGTTTCATTTTGAATATTCCTAAGCTTTTTTCTGACATGATTGCTCCTTTATTCTCCCTTTTGCCCTCACCCGAGTTTGTGTAGAAGTAGTATGGATATAAAATGACACTTCTGTAGACTGTGGAGATTGCAGTACATATGGATTTGTTGGGATGGAGAATATCAGTATCACCTAGGGGGTTATTAAAGTTACTCAGAAGTTTTTGCTATTTTTTATTTTTATTTTTTTAACTACAGGCTTCTTGAGAATCATGGTCTACTTTTACCAAAAGGGGCCTGTTCCATTCCTCAAATGTGTTGGAGCAGAACAAAGATTGAAGACTGTATTAATGATCTCCACAGAGTCTTCTGATGTTTCTTTTTGATGTCTCAATCTTTGATAAAACATAAAGAAAGGTACACTCTGGGCTCTTGTTATTTACATAACAACTGAAAAAATTGAATTTAATAATTTTATATTGAAGGGTTAGTATGTTCAAAACTGCTAGGCATGTTGAAAAACATGAGTTACAAAAATGAATAAGATGTATCTTGTCTTAGTTGAATTAAAACAGTTCTTTTGAGGAATTTGTAAGTATTTGTACAAGCAATACATTTGTAAGAGATGTATAAACAAATTGCTATTAGAATACAAAGGACAATTGAGTTTTATTTGGTTTGATTCCAGGAGAAAAGGCTGGTCAGGGAAAATTGCATTAAAGTAAATCCTAGAAAGGACAGGGAAATTTGTAATAATTGGTAAGGGGCAGGGGAGAACATTCCAGGGAGAGAGAACTGCATAAACAAAGGGATGGAGGTGTGACGTTTGGGAGAGTAATTGGGAGCTGTGGGCAGTAATGCAGTATGCACTCAGATAAGGATGGACTGTAAGATTTGGTTTGGCCATATCAACAAGGACCTTAAATAATCAGCTCTCTGTACCCAGGACTCCAAGACTTTCTTTTCACTGATGAACACCCAAAGTGCTGTTCTTTTCTTACATATCTAGTCACATCACTAGTCATGTTTACTGGATGAGAGGAGGATTTTTGTCCATTTTGCTTATTGCTGTATCCCTAGAACATAGGAGAGCACCTGGTGTGTAACAGGCATACACGAATTATATGTTAAATGAGTGAATGAATTTAGATTTCATATGAAAGGATAATTTTATGGTTGCACTTTAAAGAGATCTTGCCTCCATAGGTCAAGTTGTTTTTGGTAGCTTTATAATATGCCTCAAACTTCATTGTATTTCTCTCACTTGGATTTGTCTTTCCCTGGCATTTTTTGCAATGTTCTGCGTGGGCTCTTATAACTAATGATCATCCTCCTTATAGTGCACCTGTATTACAAGGTATGTTTATTTTCTGTGACTTGATTCAGGTAGTTCTCAAATCTTTGATTTTTAACTTTACACCTGCTTTTCTGAAATGTAGCATTGCCTCATTCTTTAATCTTGATTTTAATCATTTCTAGGAATCTGTGACATCACTTTTAGGGTTTCTGCTACTTAGTCCCCACTATATTCTTCTGGTTATGTTATATAAATAGTTATATTTACTATTTATTATGATATTATTTAAAAATGTTAGCTTTGCTGTTAAATTTAACATTTTACATTTTTTTATAGTTCTGAATAAATTATTCATATTCTTACATATCATGAATTGTGAAAAAAAATTTGCAAGTTGAATTGTTACCTATACCTATTTGTATTATTCTTCAATGTTTGCTCTAGAAATTATAATATACATCCTTAATTTATGATAGCCTCCCTTGAATTAACATAATACTACTTGCATAAAATGTAGGAGATTTATAATAATATATTTCTACTTACTCCCACTTCCCTTCCTGTGTGTTTTGGTTGTTATATATTTTATTTCTACGTGTGTTTAAGCCTAATGACACCTATCAATTATTTTTATCTTTGCTTTAAACTGCCAGTTATCTTTTAAAGAAATTAAGAAAGGGAAAAATTGGCTTTTACATTTTCCTACACATATTTACCATTTTGCAGAGCTCCTCATCTCTTTGCTCAAATTTTACCTAAGTGAGAAGTAGTGTCTCCCTTGTCTGAATTTTTATAGTACATATTGTGGGCCATTTATATGTCATATATGACCTTACAGTTAGTTCCATGTGTGTATGTCAAATTTCCTCTGCCAGTTTTAGAGTATTTTTTGGCAAGGGTCGCTGTTTATACAGTTTTAACTACTTCATTGTGTCTAGCACAGTGCCTTATATAAAGTGGACACCTGTATATATTTTTAACTATATAGGAATAACTGAAACTTTGTTCATTTTTCTGAGTATTTGTATAATCTCACAGGATTGAGTTGTATTATTACAGTTCACCATTAGATGTCACTTTCTGACATATGGTAAATCCTTAGCAATGCATTCCTTCCATTAAGGCATATCAAATTCTGAAAGTTGGTGCTCCAGTACAAGTACACTTCAACAGAGAAATTTTTGTACATTTTAAAGTGATTACTGTCTAAAATGGAAGTGTTCCTAAGTTACAATTTTTGTATTTTAGTTATGTATAAAGTTATACAGAACCAACTGATATTCCTAAAGTTTTCTTTAGAACTTGAATACTGGTATTATTTTTGAATTATTTGCTCTGTGGAGCAGCTTGGAACTATTAGAAGTAATAGTGTGAGAATATTCAGGAATACCTTTAAACATGTTCAAAATGTATTCTGATGCTGGTGTAATTCTGAAAAACATAGGAGCCTGACTGACCCAATTTTCTCAAGATAAGTTTTGGTAGCAACTATAGAGTTTATTTGTGTTTGTCTGAGAAAGTGGGGGAATTGAGTGGGCTGTGAAGAAACACAGACGTAGAGAAAAAGGAGATTCCTGTGGCTGTCTTGGCCAGTCATGGAACACAGCAAAGTGCTTCCCTCCCTCATTCTCCAAACTTAAAATATAGGAAAGGGCAGATCAAGGAGATTTCGTCGATCTCAGAAGGCTTAATGTTCACTGTGTATTCTAGAACCTAGATTTTAAAATCAGCATGATAGCATGTATGATCTAGAGAGATGTTTCAGTGGGTCCTCAATGCTAGGACTCATGACGAAGGCTTACCAGACGCCTACAGACGCGTCTCTCCATGCTGAGTTGAGAGAATCCTCTGTGATACTGCTGTTCTCCGGACATCCAGGGTTTAACTCTTTTTTCTCCCCATCTTGCCAGGAGACAGCAGGAAAATTATTGGGAGGTGTGGTGGCAATTTTCTTCAATTCATCTAGAATACTAAAATTTGAATAAAATAGCAATGCTGTTTCCTAATAGTGTAATAAATACCCTCCGAAACTTACACCTAAACCAAGAATGTTACCATTCTTCATCATTTGTGACCTTCTAGTGTTCTGTCCCTCAACCTTTCACATCTCATCCCAGAAGTAACTTCCTTATACTTAATGTTCATGGTTTGATTTTAAAAAAGAATGTTGTTTTCATGTATCTATGTATGTATATAAAATTTGATTAAGCCATGATTATAATAAACCAAAGTACCAAACAACTAGAATATTTAAATTCCATTTTGTATTGATCAAATTACAAACAATGTAATGTCAGCAAAGGAAGTTTTATCTTGCAGTATTTCTATGTTTTAGGATAAACCTAAATGCATTTTCTAAAACTATATTGGTATGAAGTGACCACTTCTTCTTCCTGGGGTAACCTTTTTAACTTTTTGGCTTTTAGAATGTCATTCTTCATGATGTAATGAAATGAATGATACTTTATATGAAGTAACTGGCTATGTGGATGGTAGAAAAAATAGAAAGTGGGCAATACTGCATACTAAGTATAATCAGTAGTTGAGAGGTCCTGATAATGTTATTCGCTTCTATTGATAAATCATTTTGTAATCTGTTTTTTGTTTCCCTTATGTTTTTATTACTGCAGCTAAAGAAGTAAACAGGTCATGGCACGTTTAACAAAAAGACGACAGGCGGATACAAAAGCTATCCAGCATCTTTGGGCAGCCATTGAGATTATACGGAACCAGAAGCAAATTGCCAACATTGACCGTATTACAAAGTAAGTAAATTTAAACAAAAATATTTCTGTAAAATTTCATAGAAGATTTTGGGGGAAAGGCCAAAAAATTTTTCATCTGTTATGCTAATCAACATGTATTACAAAGAACTGAAGACACCTTTTGCTTTGCAGGAATATTTACTTGTTAGAAAAACACAGAAACATACAGAAGCAACTTGTGTTTAGAAGTTTCATAGAAAAATTAGATAAGGAAAATATCACTATATACTATTTATAATAGTTTTTTAGTTAACAAAATTTTTAGCTCTGTTTATTGATTTATTTTGAGGCGGAGTCTCACTCTGTCGCCCAGGCTGGAGTGCAGTGGGCTCACGACAACCTCTGCCTTCCGGGTTCAAGTGATTCTCCTGCCTCAGCCTCCCAAGTAGCTGGGATTACAGGCACCCACCACCACGCCCAGCTAATTTTTTGTATTTTTAGTAGAGGCAGGGTTTCACCATGTTGGCCGGGCTGATCTCAAACTCCTGACCTCGTGATTCACCTGCGTCGGCCTCCCAAAGTGCTGGGATTTACAGGCGTGAGCCACTGCACCCGGCCAGAGATTCTTTTATTAAAAACACCTTTAGTGAATCACTTTTGTGTAGTAAAGCTATCTAAAAACAGTCTACTGTTCATTCCTAATTTTAATACAGGATAGGTGTGGTATGTGTAGTAACATCTTACTACTTTATAGCCCACTAACAGAATTTTCAACAATTTCCTTCTGTATTTTAGAAATCATGTTAAATAAACATTCAGTTTTAAAGAATAAAATTATCCACCCCCACCCCCTAGTTTCTCATGCTATTTATATGGGTAGACAGATCCAGGATACAAAAAAAAAAGAAAAATCAAAGTACTTTATGAAGCTTCTATTTACATGTTGTATACTAATTATAAGGGAGTCTTCAGTTAGGAACTTGGTTTTGTTTTGTTTCTCTGGGTATTCTTAAAGAAATAAAGCTAAATTTATCTTTTTTAAGTGTTTGGAATTTTAAAAATAATTTAGAGAAAATGTCTTGATGCTTTAGAGAAAACGTCTTCACATTCTTTAGATGCTATGGGTAAAAATGGAGAATGGGAGTAATTTACAAAACTCAAATAAGTGCTTTTTTTTGACCTTTATTAATAAGTAATAAAATTGAGTTCCATGTATTTTTGTCCTTTCCCTGTGTGCTGGTGAAGATTACAAAGGCTACTTAGCGATGGGTGCAGTGGCTCACGCCTGTAATCCCAGCACTTTAGCAGGCCAAGGCTGGTGGATCGCCTGAGCTCAGGAGTTGGAGACTAGCCTGGCCAACATGGTGAAACCCCATCTCTGCCAAAAATACAAAAATTAGCCTGGTGTGGTGGTGTGCACCTGTGGTCCCAACCACTCAGGAAGCTGAGGTGGGAGAATCACTTGAGCCTGGAAGGCAGAGGTTGCAGTGAGCTGAGGTAAGACCACTGCACTCCAGCCTGGGTGACAGTGAGGCCCCCGTCTCAAAACAAAGAAACCCAAAGGCTAAGAGGGAAGAAAAAAGGATATAGAGAAGGGGTGAGGATATATGTGGCTCCAACTCTGCACTCGCCCTTGGGGTATTTTAAAGCTGACTGTGTACAACTCCTTGCTCCTATAAGATAGTAGAAGAAAAAAAAAAGATAATACTATGTGAACAATAAGAATAAAATAAATAGTACATTATTTTAATTATTATGTTTTTAAATAAAGCACGTAATTTGAGGTATGATAACTAAATGCAAATGATGTTGATGTAAAACATTTTAAAAAAAACAGTGCAAAACAGTATTTCCTTATGGTTGAGATTTTTTAAAAACCATCCTTTATATAAAAATTGCTTAGAGAAGAATGTTTAAATAAAATACTTTTCTTTGGATTCAGCTTTTTAAATTAAAATCATGTAAACATGACAACTATTTCAGTTTTTCAGATGACTTTTATGCATCTGTAGCATCTTTCTCTAGAAGCTTCAGGGACATTTCTCTGAGCAGCTCTCAGAATCTCCCAGTGTGATGTTGCTGTCAGATTGTGACCACCTTCTAACCTGGGAGTGAGAGAATTAACTCCCACAGTACGTGTGTGTACATGTATACACATGTTAAACTGTAGTAAAAGACATGGAGATTATTAACAGGATTGCCTACATCTCATTTTGCATTGTGTATGATTGATAAGCATTCTTTTCTCTCCTTTCTTCATCAGCGTAGCTTTAATTGATGCCAAGGCTTATTTTTCTTCATGCTGTAAGGTCCATAGTTTTACAATTAAATATGAATACATTTATTTACCTACCAGATAGTCTTGGTTTTATTAGTTTCATCTAAAGATGAAAAGAAAGAAAAAGAAAGAATCAGAGGTTAAGTGCTTAAGACTGGGTCCCTGTGTTTCCTCTGCCTCATCTCATCTGAGAGGTATGCCATGTTTGTTTTTATTATGTGGCTCAAATCAGAGCATCCCGTACTTCCTTCATAACATTAATCACATTTGTCATTATTTCCCTGCTAGACAGCTCCAAGAAAGAACTGTCTAGAAAATTGCCCAATCCGGCCAGTGCCTTTGCTTCTTGGCTGATATTAATTTCCTTGTTTGTTAAACTTGCCTAAGGTAAGTTAGGAAGTAGCAATGCACTATGACAGGAAGTCAGATCTTTTGCTCTAAAGCCTAATATTCCTATTCTGTACTCTCGATAGGTAAATACTTTTCAAGCCTTAGATTCATTTTAAATCAAGTTGATCTACTTAGTCAAGTCCGAACATAAAGATATCTTTTAAACTTTGCAAATATGTTAAGGTACTGAAGGCTGTAATAGAGTCACTGTCAAGAATGCGTATTAGTCATTAAGTTTCATTTCTTATTTTGACTGATGAGTGATGCCATTATAAAAAAAGCTACATAGGTTTTGTCAAGCATTAAAAGTTGTGGGCTTTGGGGTGACTGGCTCTTAGCCTGGTACACCCTAAACACTCTAATTTACTTCTGTATAATGGTTTAGTTCTGCTTGCTTTTGTTCTTTAATCTCTAGGTTTCTCTTCTTTTTTGTTGTTGTTGTTTTTTTTTTTTTTGGAATTGATTGAAGAAACCCGGCCATTGGTTGTGATTTTCCATAGTCTGGCTTTTGCTGATCGCATCCCTATAGTCTAGTTTAACCTGCTGCTCAGTCCTTTTTATTTCATGGAGATTGATAGCTGCGTCTGGTGGCTTGCGGGAGGGGGCAAGACTGTTCCATGGGAGTGGCCTATTCTATCAGGAGACACATGATGTCAGTTGTCTCTCATTTTGTGATGTACATAGCAATTGATGCTAGATCCAGTAACTCTAATTAAGGACTGCCAAATGGTATCATCCAATCCATCTTTCCTTTTTTAACTGGACTACTTCTATAAGGACATAGCTTCCCATCATCTGCTATTTGGTTACCATGTGGTATGGTTCATATGGGAAAAGTAGAATAATTCATTCTCTTTATGTATTTAGCAGATTTTAAAATAGTATCCTTTCACGGTAACCAATCAGATTTAGAAACAAATTGCCCTTTGGAATTCATGCATTTAATTACATTTCGTGTGTTTCAGTCCATTTTCAAAATACCCTTTATTGATGCTGTCTTTGACCAGCCGGAGCCTCTGCAGTGTTGGCTTCTGAACTTCTTTCTGCTCGTTACGGAACAAGATGCTTCGGGATCCTCTTGTACATATCCTGCCCCAGGTCTGGAGCCACTGATTTCTCCCAGGTGCTCTGGTTCCTTTTAGTTTTAAAATGTATTTTAAGAGCACTTCCTGGCTACTCAGTGTCGCTACTGGGTGGGTCTCTTTCTAGGCCTTTGGACAGAATTATGAAATGCACATACTTTTAAAAGATAAAAACACCTCCTGAGTTCATGCTGATATTTTCCATTGAACTTTGTGGCTACTGGGTTTTGTTTACTTAGCTCGTCTATCTAAAATCTTTATCTACTTTCTGACATGGTGAGAATCATGGTTCTCAGGGACGTCATCTGGGATAAAATTTTAGAATTTCATGTAGTCAGTTATTTTATGCAACATTAAATACACAGCTATTAGAATAAGAAAATCTTAAATATTCTATATACCATGTATAGTTATGATTATGTTATTATTTTCTTATCTACACACATCCTTATTTAGTTTGGAGCCTCTCTTAGTGTGTTGGATCTTCTTTTCCTGTCTTCTGTATTTGTACTTTTCTATTTAATTCATCTTTTTTCTTTTTGATTTTTAGTATGTTCCTTCATTGCAACCTCTTTTTTGTAACATTATCTGGTGTATATTCATTTTTGTGTACCCTCTAGTTTAGACTTCACCTCTGAAGTGATTTTTTTTTTCCATTTACTTCAAATGTTTAACTGAGAATTCTGAGTTTTTCTTCTGATTTATAGCTTGTTTACCTTGTATCATTTTCTTCATGTCTTTTCTCATGTCTTGAGACAGTAGATTCTAGCTTCCTTCTGTTTTGTAGGCTTATCTTTCTGGCATGTTTCTAACCATCAGGATGTCATTCTGTTCCATGTGCCATGGTCATTCTCTGTTGGTCATTCTCACGTGAAATCACTTTTCCTAAACTTGTGTCAGGGCACAGTGGTTCTGAATACTCTTTCCAGATTTATGGCTTCAAAGTTCTTTTTACGCCATTTTTACGAAGTGCTAAAAATAGAGCTTAATTTTTCCTGAGATTTCCCAGATTTTTCTCCATCTTTTCCCCGGTTTTTTGTGGAGTCACCTTTTCTTATACTGAGGGTCTTTTCAACTGATTGCAGCAGTATTTGTTACTTTTATTTGTAGCCTTTCTGTGTAATACCGGGCTTTGTCCTGGAAGGGAACTGTGACTGCTTAATTTTGAGTGTTTGTAGGCCCCATTAAGCTCTAGCTCCTTAAGAATTTACCACAAATTCATGAATTACCATGAATCATCTGCAAATGGGAGTGTGTAAAATCCAGTGTCAGTGCTATTATCAAGTGGGCCTACTGTGCTTTCCAGTGTGTCTCTGTTGGGTGTTTTACCCTCGTATACTCTGTACCATTAGTATCTGTTGTGCTTCTCTTTCTCCTGTAAGGGTATCAGTACCAATCAGGATTGTAGCTCTCAGAGATTTGTTCTCACCTGCTCAAATTTTGGAATGCATAGGAGTTCTCATGACCTAATTTTGTACTGCGTATGCTGTCCAAGGGCATTTTGCTTTGTTTTATTTGGTATTCTTCCAGTAACTCTGTCTAGTAGGTTTGGGGAGATTTAAAAACTATGTTGATCGGGCGCGGTGGCGCGGTGGCTCAAGCCTGTAATCCTAGCACTTTGGGAGGCCGAGGTGGGCGGATCACGAGGTCAGGAGATTGAGATCACAGTGAAACCCCGTCTCTACTAAAAATACAAAAAATTAGCCGGGCGCAGCGGCGAGCACCTGTAGTCCCAGCTACTTGGGAGGCTGAGGCGGGAGAATGGCGTGAACCCGGGGGGCGGAGGCGTGCCACTGCACTCCAGCCTGGGCCACAGAGCAAGACTGTCTCAAAAACAAAAAACAAACAAACAAAACCACAAAAAACTATGTTACCATCATCATCATCCCATCTCACAACAATCTTGTGATTTTTCTTTAAAAAAAAAAAAAAAAGGGGGGGTGCCGGGCAGTGGCTCATGCCTGTAGTATCAGCACTTTGGGAGGCTGAGGTGGATGGATTGCCTGAGGTCAGGGGTTCGAGACCAGCCTTGCCAACATAGTGAAACCCTGTCTCTATTAAAAATACAAAAAATTAGCTGGGCGTGGTGGCGGGCACATGTATTCCCAGCTACTGGGGAGGCTGAGGCAGGAGAATCACTTGAACCCGGGAGGCAGAGGTTGCAGTGAGCCAAAATTGTGCCATTGCACTCCAGCCTGGTTAACAAGAGTGAAACTCGGTCTCAAAAAGAAAAAAAAAAGTTTTTAAAGGCACAGGATATTTTCTGAAGTTCAAAAGCAATAAATAATTCCTTCTGACAAAGGGAAATCAAAGGCGTGTTCTCCGTGTTTGTATACTGCACTGGACACATCAGAATAAATGGCAGCATCATATTCAAACACACCATCCTTTTTTTTTTTTGAGACGGAGTCTCGCTCTGTCGCCCAGACTGGAGTGCAGTGGAGCGATCTCGGCTCACTGCAAGCTCCACCTCCCGGGTTCCTGCCATTCTCCTGCCTCAGCCTCCCCAGTAGCTGGGACTACAGGCGCCCACCACCATGCCTGGCTAATTTTTTGGTATTTTTAGTAGATACGGGGTTTCACTGTGTTAGCAAGGATGGTCTCAATCTCCTGACATTGTGATCCGCCTGCCTCGGCCTCCCAAAGTTCTGGGATGACAGGCGTGAGCCACCGCGCCCGGCCAGGATTCTTAACATAGCAAGACTTGGGTTGCAGTTTAAAGAAGAAATTCTGGCCAGGCGCCATGGCTAAGGCCTGTAATCCCAGCATTTAGGGAGACCGTGGCAGGCAGATCACGAGGTCAGGAGTTTGAGACCAGCCTGGCCAACATAGTGAAACCCTGTCTCTACTGAAAATACAAAAATTAGCCAGGCATTGTGGCTCATGCCTGTAGTCCCAGCTACTTGGGAGGCTGAGGCAGGAGAATCGCTTGAACCTGGGAGGCGGAGGTTGTGGTGAGCTGAGATCACGCCACTGCACTCCAGCCTGGGCGACCGAGCAAGATTCCGTCTCGGGGAAAAAAAAAAAAAGAAATCCCACGAGTTGAATTTGTGGCCATTTGAAGGATTTAAGTCTCAGATCCTCATAATTAATTAAATTGTTAGGGACTAATAATTTTCTTATCTCTGTAACAAAATAGGAAAACTTACCTGTTCTAAATGTTTATTCCATCTAATTGTGATGGTATTTAACTTTGGAGTTCCTAACAGTAGTCACCCATTAGTTGTCACGATATCTCCCCAAGAAGGAGAGTTCTGAGTCTTTTCTTCCCCACATTCTTTTAATTTTCCTTTTAAAAAAACTGCTGGTGTCAGCTAGGTGCAGTGGCTCATGCCTGAAATGCCAGCATTTTGGGAGGCTGAGGTTGGGGGATCGCTTGAGAGTAGGAGTTTGAGACCAGCCTGAGCAACATAGTGAGACCCTATCTCTACAAAAAATTAAAAAATTAGCCAAGCGTGGTGATGCGTGCCTGTAGTCTCAGCTTCTTGAGAGGCTGAGGGAGGATCGCTTGAGCGCAGGAGATCAAGGCTGCAGTGAGCTGTGATTGTGCCACTGCACTCCAGCCTGGGAGACAGAGTGAGACCCTGTCTCAAAACAAAAACAAAACAAAACAAAACAAAACAAACCTGCTAGTCTTGTATCCAAGAAGGTAGTAGGGAAGGTACTGTAAGTTAGATAATCACTGCTAAGATGTTTTGAATATTTCAGATATTTAAAAACCATACCCAAGATAAACTTCTTTAACAAGCTCCAACATTTTGGTGTGGAAAATATTAAAAGGGTCAGTCTGAAATCAAAATATGTAAATGTGGTTAAGTCTGATTTTTGATTAACAATGAAACTGTCCCTCTGATTTAAAGCTATATTTACAAATTTGACTTAATGATAATATGAAATTCTATAGATGACCTCATTTGGGAGCTAAATAAGCACAAATAAATTTTGGCCTGTCAGCGAAAACATTTTACATTTTTAGAAACTGGAGGATATTTGTGATGTTTAAGCATTATAAAATGGAAACAAATTAGTCATTTTATCATAAAGAAGAAAATGCAGTAGTAAGTTGAGGGTTATGTGTGAAGATAAGCATAGGCAATAGTAGCTTCTCTTTTCAGTTTAAATGTCTGTAAATGCTGAATTATAGCTAGCACATGTGAGTTAATCAGTTTTGTGTAATTTGAATAGGTATCATAATAAACTTTTGAAAGTTATTTAACAGTAATATTAAATATTTATAAAATATTTTTATGCCTAAGATGTTAGCCCTCATTTTACACATTATACATCAAGAAGTAAAGGATGAAGAACCATGTAACAACAAAATCAGTAACATAAGTGACATTTAAACTTTTAATTACTGACTTTCCCAATATGAGGCCATGTGCTGTGGTTCACGCTTGTAATCCCACTACTTTGGGAGGTTGAGGCGGATGGATCCCTTGAGCTCAGGAGCTTCAAGACCAACCTGGGTAGTGTAGTGAGACCCCATCTCTACAAAAAAATACAAAATTAGCCGGGTGTGGTGGTGTACGCCTGTAGTCCCAGCTACTCGGGAGGCTGAGGAGGGAGGATGGCTTGAGCCTGGAAGGTTGAGGTTACAGTGAGCCATGATTGTGCCACTGTGCTCCAGCCTGGGCAACAGAGTGAGACCCTGTCTCAAAAAATTTCCCAGTATGATTCATAACTCATTGTCATGTTATTTCTCTAGATGCCATGTCTATTTTAATATCCATTAAAAACAAGTTACATATATCACTTCCTTTTCTTCCTTAATCCAAACAAATTACTCACATCTGATTTGGACTATTATGACTTGGCTCTAGAGGTTTATAAGAACTTTAAGTAAGACAGTTTAAAGACATACTTTTGAAATAAGTACAGATTTTATACTAGTCTTTACTGGCATTGTTGGCTAGACTGTGTGATTGAGGGAGTTTGGCTTGTTTATTATGGACTCCTAGAAAAAGCAATTGAAGTATTTGACCTATATGTTTCCTTCCTGTCTTGGGCAACTTTAATTTTGTGTTTCTAGCGGTGATTACACTGTGACTAGAATGATTAAACTAACATTGGATTGGTAGACTAGTCCCATTCAAGTGAATATTTCAGATTAGGGCATCAATTAATTACTTGTATTGCTTACTTTAGGGTCAAACCCCAGTTAGAAAATGTGACCTCTGACCTCTTGTGACATATTTGGCATTGAAATTTCTGAGTTCTCCTGGAGTTCTTCCTGTCGCTACAGATATACATAAACCCGAACTGTAAGTCCTCTTCGTATGTAGGTTGCGTTTGAAGTTTCAACTAGGTACACATTATTTCTTAAGTTAAATTTTGCTATGTCTCACTGTCAATTTCTGTTCCTTCACTGGAATTATTGGAGAGGAAGAGAATAGCCATTGCCTAAGTTACTTCTTTGGAAATAAGTTCATTTAAAAAACGATTGATTCGTATTATACTGTTCATGTAATCCCAAGGATTCTCCACAGAATTGCTCGTTGTATTCTCATTTCCATCTGTATTGATTTAGTGTTTCTTACATATCTTATTATGAAACCAGATTGGCAGGTATACTGTTGTTATTTTATTGTACTTTATACAATAATGGCCTTACAGAAGAAGTAACTGATTCTGAAGAAGTATAGTCCACAGTGAGTTTTTTTCAGGATGCCAAATTCTTAGGACATTCACCTCGCCTTGGGTTGTTGTCTAGCTGTTTTCATGTATTTTACATTTCTTTGTGTGTCTATGAAGGAGACCTACAAGGCACATAAAAGTATAAGACAGTAGTACAAAATGATAGGAGGGGGTCAGTAGCACAGATTGGAGTCTATCAGTTTACAGCACTATACGCCTTATTTGAGGGGACAGTCACAGTGAGAATGCTTGGGATGCATCGTGAAGGGTACAGAAATAGTTAGGTCTTGATAGTTGGATGGGATTCGACAAGGTAGAGAGGCGAGTCAGAGCATAGACTATCTGGATCAAGCAGAGGGGGACTGTAGGGCTTAAAGAAAAGTGGATAAAAAGGCAGAAAGAGTTAGACCAGCAGGATCTTTAATGCTGGCATTGAAATTTTTATCCTGTAGCGAGAGGGGAATAGCAAATATTTTTTGAATGTAGAAATGGTAAAAGTAAAACAGTCATTTTTTTCTACCGCGGCTGGATTGACTCGAGTCTATCTGTTCTTCTCTGTTCTGGCCTGGGTTTTCATCCTTATGACTTCCTTGCCTGTTTTTCCAGTCCCCAGCTTTGCTAGTCTCTGTTTCTCCCCATCGTTGGTGTTAGAGATGCTTTTCAAAAACATCATCAGGATAATGGACCAATAGGTCCACTGTTGCAAACGTTTTTCTGCTGCCCGTGAAGTCCACATTCCTGTGCAAAGGTGTTGCTGTCTTGGCCTCCCTCTTCTGCACACCCTCCTGCAACTCCCCACTCTCCTTATGCACTGGCTGGGCTCTCGCAGGCCTTCAGATCTGTGTTTCCCATGCTCCGCCTGGGACGCCCTTCCCAGGCTCCTCCTTCCGGTGTTATCTCCTGACACCTTTAAGTCAGCCTAATTCTATCAGTTATTTTTCTAAATTTTAGGTCTGATTGTGGTCTTAAAATTCTGTTTTGATTTCCTCATTATTGATAAAGTCCAAATACCTGAGCAAGGCATTTGTACAAAGCTCTTTACAGTGAGACCCTGACTTTTCTTTCTTTTTTTCATACCCAGCGTCTCCCTACTCAGTGTTCCATCTAATGAGACTGTTCTCAATTGCCTGAGTACTTTATGGATTCTTCATTTTGTGTTTTTCCTTCATCAGTGGACAAAATCATACCCATTCTTTTAGGATCCAACTCAAATCTCCTTTGAGATTTTTGAGACATTCCTTATTCAGACCCATTTTCCTTTCTCTTTGTTTCCTTAGTAATATATATACACACACACATATATACACACACACACATACATGCATACATATATATTATATATTATATTGTGTGTGTGTACATATATATGTATATATACACATAGATGTGTATCTATACACATATATATCTAAAAGTAATATATATACACTATTTGATTTTATTATTTATTAGTCTCTTAGGATCTTTGAAGAGCATTCTGCATCCTTTCGATGGTGAGCACCTTGAGGGTAGAGTATATATATTTTCTCTCTTTGTAGCTTAGTGTGAGGCACAGTAATTGGGACTTTAGTAATAATATTCAGCTGTGTAAACTGTAGAAGTGGTTTGAAGGAGGGTTATAATAATTGATAACATTAGTCATTTTGTGAAAAGCACTGACTTTATATAATTATTTAATTTTCACAACAACTCTGTGAGGTATGTTGTCATGAGTCTCATTTTGCTGAAAAGATAAAGCTTAGGAAGGTAAAATGGATGGCCCAAAGTCAGTGGCAGAACTAAAATTTTAATACAGGTCTCTCTGATATTGGAGTCCAAGCTCTTAACCATTAAATGTTTCCTTCTGGTATTTTAATGGATTTGTATTTATGTCTTCGCAAACTTTGAAGTTTTCAAAACATGATCATCTACATGGAACTAACGCGTTGTCTCATTTCATCCTCACAACAACTGTGAAGTTTAAGTTAGCCCCACCTTATAGGTAGGGAATGTGAGGCTATCAGGGTAAATTATTTATCCCAGGTTACATGTTAGAATTAGGAAGAACCTAGTGCTTCAGAATGTGTTCTGAAATATTAAAATGACTCCATTGATGAAGGAGCCATAACAATGCTATTTTAGGTTTTGAAGTGTATTGCTCTTTGTTCCATGCAATTTTGAAATATTTGTTTGCCATGAATTATTTTGTTTTATTTCTAAAAGTAACATAAACATATTACAAGATACTTGGAAAACAGAAAACAGAAAAATAACCCTCTATAATTTCTCTATCAGAATTCAAATCAGATACTCATTTTGATTTTCTTTTCCCCTTTCATTTTCCTATTTGTGGTTGTTGTCTCAGCAGCATTCAACCTTTTTCCATGTCATTGCTTGGCCACCATAAGTTATTATTTGTAGTGGTTGCACAACGCACAGTGTTTCATCTGGTGAGACCACACTGTAATATGAGCTGGGAAGGAGGAGAAACAAGATGAATGAATATTTGTTATATGACTTACATTGTCTTATTTACCCTCAAAACAACAGCATGGGGTTGACTTTACTAATTTTACTTCACAGATAAGCAAATCGAGATGCAGTGAGGGTAAGTGACTTGTCCAAAGTTACGCAACTGGTCAGTTGCAGAACAGGTGTCTGTACCTGGATCTGTGTGACTTTGCAGGCCATGCTTTTCCACTCTGCTTTCACGATGCCTCCATGTGTCATCTGTTAAATTCTTATAGCAGCACTACATATTCCAGTTATACAAAAAAAGAATGAGGCGAGAGCTTAGAGGGGGTAAAGTGTAAAGTATTAAATGTGAGGTACTGGACTCCATTTTGCATCCATGATATCGTTTAGCTCCTACTGCAGCCCTGTAGTATTGCCTGCCTTCTGACCATCATGCTGCCAGTGTTACGGTCTAGAATAACTTGGATGTTTTCAAGTTTTTCATTGTGCTACATATCTCCTTGTTTTTTTCCCCATGTTTTGAATTATTTCCTTGCCATGGACACTGAGGATGTCTTCAGTTTCCTTCCACCATAAATTACTATGCCTTGCCCTACTTTTCAGTACCACAGATGACACTACAAGGAACTTGTTGGTCTGTCTGTCCGGAAGCAGAAATTCCTCCCTGATTTCAGGGTAGGCACATAGGTGCCTAATCTGACTGAGCTCTTGAGAAGGGCCACCTCCATCTTCACGCTGGGTAGTGCTGTGCACAAGGAGTTTTATTTTCCTGCATGTCTGCATTTGCTTAATGCTGTTCATTTGCCCACATTTTGTCACTTGGATGTTTGAACTCGCATTTCTTTATCTGTTCATGAGTTTAGGCAGCTCTTGGTGTTCTTATAAGGTTTTGGGTTTCCTTTTCTGTGAGTCCCTGTTATTCTCTGCCTGTTTTCCACTGGGAAATTACTATCTTTTTCTGTTGATTTACAGGTGTTCTTTATTCTAAATATTAATTCCCTTATAGGTTTTATGCTTTGCAAACATCTTTTCTCATTCTGTCATCTGTTTATTTACCTTTTTCCATAGTTTTATTTCTTGAGCAGAAATTTCAAATTTTGAAATGATCATATTCAATCTCTTCTGCCTAATGTTTTATCCTTTTGAAATTTTCTTTTAAGAAGTCCTTCTCCTTAAGAAGGCCACAGAATATTCCCTACGTTTTCTTTTACTGATTGTATAGTTTTATCATTCTCAGATAGGTCTGCAATCCGTCTGTAGTTCCCTTTTTAGGTGGTAGGTAAGGATCTACTTTACCTTTTTATGTTTCACTCCATAGTCAGTCTGCCTTTTTCTTTAGGATTTAAACTTGAAAATCAAAAACTCTTTTGGGAGATGTTTTAGGGGCCCTTACAGCATTCCATATAGTTAAATTATTTATTAGCAGTACCATTATTTGTGTGCCCTCTGCCCCTGCAACCTCTGTATGGAGTAAGGATCTCGTTTGGGTATGGGGTATCCCAAACACCTAGAACTTAGTGACTGGCATGTGACAGTCACTCAACAGTCTGCAACGGTATTTGTCGAGTGCTAGGTGAACGTAGGCTTTTTTTCCTGTAGCTAGTCATTCTAACAAAAAGCTTGGAATCTTTAATAAAACCAGACTAATAACTCTGCTGTTAACCAGCTGTGTTTTCTTGAAGTCATTTTCTTTCCTTCCTCTGTAAACTAATGCCCTGTGTAACCACTATCTCAATTAAGATTATAGGAAGTTTTTATCACCCCAAAAGTTCTTTGTTCTCCTTTGTACTGCCTTCTGCTCCCTTCCATCATTGATTTGCCTACGGTCACTGTGATTAGCTTCGCCTGTTTTAGAATTTTATATGAATGGAAACATATTATTTTCCATGATCAGCTTTTCTTGATCAGCACGTTTTGTGATCTGTTTGCTACGTATATTGGTAGTTCATTTGTTTTCTTTGCTCAGTAGTATTTCATTGTGTGGATATACCACAATTTTAAACATTTGTTAATCTACTGGAGGAATATTTGAGGTGGTTTTTTAAAAGGGAGATAGGGTCTCACCTGTTAACCAGGATGGAGTGCAGTGGCACAATCTTGACTCACTACAGCCTCAACCTCCTGGGCTCAAGCAGTCCTCCCAATTCAGCCTCTTGAGTAGCTGGGACTACAAGTGTATGCCACCATGCCCGGCTAATTTTTTTTTTTTTTGTAGAGTTGGGGTTTCTCCATGTTGCCTAGGCTGATCTCGAACTCCTGGGCCTCGGGCGATCTACCCATCTCAGCCTCCTAAAGTGCTGGGACTACAGGTGTGAGCCACCATGCCTGGTTGGTGTTTTCATTAGGAGGCAATTATGGCAAAAGCTACAATATCCTTTCATGTACAGGTGTAGGCATATGTGTTGAGAACTACCTAGGAGTGGAATTGCTAGGCTATGTGATAAGTGTATGTTTAACTTTATTAGAAATGGCAAAACTATTATCCAAAGTGACTATTTTACATTTCCAACTGCAGTCTATGAGAATTCCGAATTTTCCACATTCTCTGCAACACCTGGTATTGTCGGTTTTTAGAAGTTCGAGTCAATCCCTGATTTATACTAGCATCTCGTGGTGGTTGAAATTTGCATTTCCCTGATACAAGCATATTTTAATGTGCTTGTTGAGCAGTTATAAATTCTTTTACATAGTATTCAAATCCTTTGCCCATTTTTTTTATGGAGTTACTTTATTTCAGTATTACTGAAGTGTTACAGAGCTCTATATATATTCCAGATACAAGGTCACTCACAGACCTGCATATCTAGAGTTCTGGAGGGATGTAATGGAGGAAATGAGGAACAATCAACATTTATAGAGATACTGGCTAAAAAGTTGCTGAAATTATTGAAAGGTACTAATACTCAATCCAGGAAGCCCATTGCAGACCAAATTTAAAATGATATCCACATTTAGCCGTATTGTAAAAACTGCAGTATTTACTATAGGGAAAGAGTAAATCTTAAGTGTAGTCAGTAGATTTTTTAAGAGACATCATGTATACAGATGTGATAGTTAGACTCACAAATTGACTTCTGAACTGCAGTACTGGAATCCAAATGACTGTGAAATAGTAGCTTCAATGTGTGTCGAGAGACAGTAACTCTCAGCCTAGATTTTTTTACCTTTCAAGTAGGAGATTCAAATAAAGACTTTTGTAGACAAATACAATCTGAGAGAAGAGAAGTTCTCACTGGCTAACATCAGGCAGAGAAAAATGATCTCAAGTGAAAGTTCTGAAATATAAGAATGAATAATGAGCAAAGACTTGATAAATATGTGTTTAAAATTAAAACATTAACTATAAAAAATAAAAATAATGTTCAAGTTGTGAAAAAAAATCAGGCTAGTGCCACCATAATAGTGATCATTGACAGTAGAATGGATAGTCGTATATTTCTATAACAGACTATTATACTACAGTAAAAATAAACTATAGCCTCACATCAATATGGGTTAATTTCAAATACATAATATTAAGAAAGTAATCAAATTACAAAAGAATACGTGCAGTATGATTCCATTTCTGTAAACTTCAAAAACAGACAACACTGAACAGCATGTTTTTAAGGGATAGGTATACATAGGGGCCAACAGTATAAAGACACAAAAGGGGAAATGGTGAACACAAAATTAAGGACAGTGGTAACCAGCTTTGGGGGTGAGTGCCACCAGGATGGGCACATTCTAGGAGCTTTTGTCAGAGTTGGTTTCTGGTTTCTTTCCTAACATAGGAGGTGATTTAACTGGTGTTTATCTTGTTCTTCACACTACACATATTTTAAAATAATTTCTTATATGTGTAATTTCTGAATTGAAAAATTTAAACCAAGAAGAAGTAAATGGGAGGCATGGAAGTTTGCTGGGGAAAACAGATGACACAGAAGGGTCAGGAAGGCGGGGCATGTAACTGAGAAGGATGAAGTGCTCCGCATTGGCTCATCACCGGCGTACTGTTCCCCGATATGTGTATCTCGGTCACATTCCGGTCTATTGATGACCCACTCCACTGTTTTAGGTAATTCATTTCATTGAGCAATAATTATCATAATTTAAGTGAACTGTTTCTTTTTGGCTGTTTCTCTGTTCTTCTACTGAAGACTGTGTGTACCAGATTATCAAAATGCAAAGGATATCTTAGTTACATGGAAATTACATTATTCACATGCTGTTCGCTTCTAAACATTTCTGGTAATACTATGGAGAATTTTTTCTGCTAAGTATTGTTGTAAGTAGAATTCTATTTAGTGTTATCAAGAGGAATTTTATATGGAACTGAAAGAGAAAACCTAGTTATTTAGCTTTTAATTATTTTTCTCCAACAAACTGGATAAAGTATATAATTTTATTATGACCATTTTTTATAATTGAGTTAAAAATGAAAATGGAGGTTTTTAAGATGTGTATGATCTGAAAAGACATGATATTATAATTTTTAACTTATTTTGAAGGAAAATCCATCAACAAAATTAGTAGGTTATACATCATAAAATTTGGTAATCATTGAAATTTTGTCTTAGAGTTGTGTTTATATAGATTGTGTACTAATATACTAAGAAGCATTGTACAAATAGGGTTAGATTTAGTTTGGGGCTAGTAAATTAATATTAAGAAGAAAAGTATATTTCAAATACTGGAATTCAATTTTAATATAAAAATTTGAAACATCCTGTTTCATTGTAAGACATTGATGAATTCATATTTTCAACTGCTGGGAAACAGAGAAAAAGGGAAGAGAATGTCTGAAACTGGGGTAAGAGTAAAAGGGGAACTATTAATAGTTCTGCCAGTGCAACATGTAAACGTAGCAGTCCTGGAAGCACAGTCCCCCTTTCGTCATGAAGAAAGAGTGGAAGGTGGAGTGCTTTTAGTTCATGTGTGTGCCCCCGTGCGCATTGTATTCATGTATGTGTATCAATACGTATACACGGTATATTTCATTGGAAGTTTCAAATATATTTTGGGGAAAATTAGAAAAAAGATACAGAATAGAGTAAGGTTATATATATCAGAAGGGGATGAGCAGGATGAGGAAAAGGAAAACGAAGTTTAGTATATGAAATAGAGCCACAAGTAAGGCTAATATGATATAAGAAAGACTTCTATACCTCTATAAAGCCCAACAGCCTGCCGAGGATGGGTTGCAGATTTGGCTTTCCGTTTTCTAGTAGCTAACGGAAAGGAGAAGCCTCAACATTTTAGTAATGTCCATGAAGCAAATCAGTTGCCTAGGTAAAGCATGGCTATTTCTAGTAGTACTAAAACCAGAAAGAAATCTTTAGGGTTTTCAGAAAGCTAACCATTTTCTAATAGTTACAAAGCTCGTGTCAGGGGGCAGAGTGTAGTCCTATGTCTTGAGAAGTCATGGTTGAGATTTCAGAGGCAATTTTAATTGAAATGTTATTGTTATATAATAAACAGTATGCCAAAACAGTACTCTGCTGTTACTTTTACTTTTTTCCAACTACAAAGGAAATTGACTATCAAACTTACAATATATTTCAATTTCAGATGTGAAACAACTACATTATTCTTGAACCTATGGTGATTTTTGCATCATTACACAGATATGTCATTTTCATTAGTTGTATCATTGTTATAAACTGGTAAGTAAGTTTTTAAAAAGTTGGTAAAATTTGGGGATAGGTCTAATTTAATAATGTAAAAAGATTCAAGCAAGCTGTAAAATATATAATTCATAATGACCGAAATTGAAATTTTAAATTAAAAATATTTCCTTTTTATAAAATGGAACCAATGTTAATAAAATAAGTAGTTATATATGTCATAGTAAAAATGTTCTTTGCTCCCCAAATGAAAACTTTGCCTGTTATTTGAAGGGGTACCTAGGTCTCTACCTAGCTTTAAAATAACTAAATGTTTTACTTTACCAGTTTAAATATGGTCACTGAATAAATAATAGAGATCAAAATCAAAAGTAATTATTTACAGTGTAACATTTGGGGTAATCATAATGGAGAAAAATTTTTAAAGAAAAAGTATAATACCTTTACTATTAACAAAAATATAATTGAAAGGAAGGACTTTTTTGGTTAATCCCCATAAAATCTTTACAGTGTATCTATATTCAGCAAATACGGTAAATTATTTTTAATTCAGAAATAAGGGAAATTAAGACTCAACAGTTTTGCTTAAATAGAAATTATGAAAAGGGTTCATATTTTAGTGTTATGAAAACTAGAATATTTCACCTCTCCTTGTTAGCATTTTTCCTAGATAGTCACTGGAGGTCCATGATAAGTAGTTCTGTGCATGGTATTTAGACAGTGGGACAGAACTGAAAAGAAGGATTATTACACTCTAGCCTAGGACTTTACAAACAAGTAGGTACTTGCATATTGCATGTTCTTTCCACTCCCATATGAGTGTTTTTATTAACTGTGTGCCATGTATCTGCTTGAAATACAGATTAGAGGGACACAGGCTCTAGGATCATGGTGTCTGGTGGACCACCAATTTCAAATCACCTTTATCAAATCAGGAGTTGACATGATTGAAACTGGCCTTTTAGTGTGTATGCGGACCAAGCTCTTTCTAGGTTTGCTTTAAGCATAGTCTTTCAGTATCACAACCTAGTCTGTGTGTTCTTGCCAAGGCTCCCTTTCTTGGTGTGCCTGAATAACAGTTTTTGTCTCCCTGTCTCCATGTGATTGTCAAAAGCTCTCACTTGCCTTTTCCAGAATTGGCAGATACTCCTAAATGAATTCTTTTCTTTGGTTTTTCTAGTTTTCGATGGAAGGATTGATCTGAACAACCCAATAAATTACTATTGGTAGCAGAACTATCTCTCTCTCTCTCTCTCTGTCTCTCCCTCTCCCCCCCCCCCCCCCCCCCCCCCCTCTCCCTCTCTCCCTGTCTCCCTCTCTTTCTCCCTCTCTCTCTCCCTCTCTCTCTCCCCCTCTCTCTCCCCCTCTCTCTCTCCCTC